>NC_139973.1:7039902-7079902 GCF_963993115.1 Abramis brama | reverse complement strand
GTGCTTTGGACACTAATACTTTACAATAAATAAGTAAACACATGTATGTAGCCTCATAAACCATGTGGCTAAACACAAGAGGATATTAACATGCCAGCTGGATATTTCAAATAACTGATCTAGTACATTCTGTTCTTTACATTTGGATAGACACTAATATCTACAATGTGTAAACCATTAAAAAATTGTCGCATTAAACTCAACACAACAGTTTTGCTGATGTTTCTGAGGCACAAAATCAACAAAAGGCTTCTGAGGGTACGTTTATATGACAGCGATGTACTAAAAACAGATATACATTTTTCCTTTGCAAAAAAATGGTCAAATCCGATTGAAATTTTATTCAGATTGTAAGGGGTGGATTAAACCTTTTATAATCTGTAAACACTTGATCGGATTGAAAACTGAAACTGGAAAGTTCTACGCATGTGCAATAACGTAGAAATAGCGTAATGACGTACTGAACAAGCTGTTGTTGTTGAACATAGTATTATAACATAGAACATAGTAACATAGTATTATAAATGACTGTTGTGTTAATCTAATATTCTCCTTCTACTCATTATATGTAAAGTAGTGCAAGACAACAATACTATAGTGTCTATTTCTATAAGAAACCGAAATAGATAAATATAAAGTTTGCTTTTCAAAACAAAGAAGAGAAGCAGTGGTAGGAAGATGGTTAGTGTAAACAAACAGTGGGAAACTCATATTCGTGCATGTCATGAGATCAATTCCGATTTGAAGCTTCTGACCTATAAACTCGCACATCAACCCAATCACTTTATTTAGCGTTCATGTAAACAGTATGTTTGGATTCATCAACCGGAATGATTTCATAAAAGGTGTCCATGTAAATGTAGCTAATGGTGCCTAATCCTGCTCTTGGAGGGCCAACACACCTGCCTTGAGGTTTGTGGTCATCCTGAAGACCTTGATTAGATGTTTTAGGTGTGTTTAAATAGGGGTGGAGCTCAACTCTGCAGAACATTGGCCCTCCAAAAGCAGGACTGAACAGCCCTATTGATAATAATACAATAATAATATAATTATTCATATTAATAAATAATAATAATATTATTAATAATATTAATAATAAATGCAAATGTTACAAATTTACAATGTTCTGTTTAGGCTGACAGAACATTCATTTTAAACAACTAAATAACTAACTAACATTAATACTAACTAACTAATTATTCAAACTAAAATTACAAATGACAAACAGAAACTAATAATTACTAACAAACTAAAATAAAGATAAAAACTGAAAATATGAAAATAAAAGCTAATACTAAATATTAATGAATACTAAAATAACACTGTTCAAGCGCACTTAATGCATTTACCTACAGTAATCTGACATACACAACTTCTTTCTGTTCTAAATGATTTGTTGAGCCCAAATTACTAAATTCTGCCATACAAATCTACCAATGACTGTACTTTTATTGAAAGTCACATCTATAAATAAACTTGACATTAAAAATGTCTTTCTAGGACAAAGTTTTGCCATTTATTCATAAGCAAGAGCTGTACGGTGGAATCGTGTGCCTGAGTATTGAACTTGGATACCTCTGATTCCATCAATTCCTGAGGATTCATAAAGATTTCTACTTCCCTAAAGTTACAGTATATAAATAAGAGCATGAATCAGGGTCCATTCAAACATAATACATAAGTTAACTGTGTATTTGCTGCTCCCCTAGCATCACCAAATGAAATTCAAGTTTCCCAAACAATCCTCCATCTTCCATTAGAAACAGACAGTCTGCTCCTAAACTCGCACCACTGGACGAACCAATAATGCTGTGTTGGGATGGTTGGGATGCTCAAATAAATGGAACGTTACAATTGCAACAGTCGAGTTCCGAAAGTAAAAATCCCAAATGTAAAGTTGTTATTCACCTTGCAGCTGGTTTGGTTAATCAAAGACTTTTCAAAAATCCCTGTGGGAAAAATACTTAAAGAACCAAGCAAGCTGAAAAAGGCTTACTTATGCTATCTCAGCATAATATACAGAGACAACCACTACTTTAACAAACTTCAGCATTAAGTGCGCACATTGTACAAATAACATGTACAAATGCACATAGAAATCTCATAGAAGTAGCACATCAATACTGCGCCTAACATTTTTGCTGTTTATCTGCAAGGCAGCAGGGGGTGGCTATGCCCCTGAGATTTGTGGCCACACTCTGTTGAGCAAAGACGACACACACGTAGTTGGCATACACAGAGTACTGGGTGAAGCTCTAATGCGTCTGTGTCCTCCCTCTCTCTCAATCAATCCAGAACAAATATCTGATTCCATCAGATTAACAGCTTCAGTTTCGACAATTGCCACGGCGTACCTTGGGGAGACCGAATTCACGCTTTGTGCGCCAATATCCGTGTTGCTACAACTGTGCCAATTCTATATGTCAAGCTTATTTGGTGGCATTAGAGGACACCCATGGAAGAGAAACCGGGAAAACAGGCATGGAAAGAGAAGGGATAGAGGTCAGTGATGAAAAAAAATGGCCCTCTCCATTTGAGTGACTTCATCACGACAAGACGCACAAAGTTGGCTCCAAACCCAGCTGGGACTGATAACAACTCCCTTCAGTATTACAGAGACAATCAATAACCTAGTCTGAGCATGCATAATTATTACGGCAGGGGACTAGAAGAAACACACAAGACAAAGAAGCGTCCTCAATTACCTACAGGCAATGGAGTGGGCACCATGCAGTCAAATGATTGGTTTTCTCGGCAGCCCTGTGTATTCTACTGATCAACCAGAAATAACCAGGGGTGTCTCGGAGTCTGAAGTGAATAAAAAAGCCATGAAGGTATAGCAACACGGTCTTGTATACTGCTATAAACACTAAATGCACACTATTAGTGATTTCAAAAGTACTGAAAGACTGAATGACAAGTGACTTTTCAAACGCTGCGTTCTGTGAAAGGACTTCTTAATCAATACATTACTGACAAGATATCAATGTAAACAGTTACGTCTGAAGTGAATCTCAATTGAAGTGGCAAAAATGTGATATGTCACAACAGATCTGACAGACACACTCACACTGTGATAGCTAACCTGTTGTCTGCTATGCCATTCATAATAAAAGCAATCTTCACAAGATAAAGAGAAAAACGCTCACCAGCTTTAATAAAGCCGTACCATTACATACTTGAAAAGCACTCTTTATAACGTGATTCTTTGTTTTCTAACTCACTGTTTACTTTTTTTGTCATTTCTGAAGTTATGTTTACATAATTGAAAATGTACTCAAAGGCCGCACTGCCATGCAAAGGCAAAAGACCGTAACGTCGTTTTTGGTCAAATGAGTTATTGATATTTTTGGCACATTCAAGACCTCCTTTATCATGTGGACAAATATCTTGAGTCAATGCCGTTGTTTTTGCGAGAAAATAATGGGTTGTCTTAACAGTAACTTCCAAAAGCCCATGAGAAGCCAAGGCAGAACACCGTGACACCAGTTACCGCTCTTTGGCTTTGTTTTAGAACGCTCATATTGAGTTACGGTACTCTGCCTTTGTTTAGCCGTGCGTCAATATGAAGTTACTGTACCGGTGTTCTATCAAATAATGCTACCTATCAGATTGTACGGTGTTCTGCCCTTATTTTACTCTCCATTAAAATTTTAATTACGGTGTAGCCTGTGTACTTTGTACAGCTGCCATGCAACTTCTGATGTAATAAAATACAAGAAAAACCCACACACTATCTGTACTTGCAAAAATATATAAAAAAATCGGTCCCATGAAACATTGCGCTCAATAATATTTTTTTATAATGTATTATGTATTATGTTATATTTTACATTTTTGCAAGTACATTGTTTTTTGTTTTTAAATAACTCTCTTAGCCTTTCTATCGCACCTATCTATTACCCGCAGGAGTGCAAGGTTAATTGTTCATTGATTGCATTATTTCATTTAAAACATCAATATTTAACAACCCATATTTTTAGGTAATTAAATAATGAAACACAGTGTTGATGATTGCATTTTCTTGAGAACTTGAAAACAATAATCTTTGTTTTACTTAGACACACACACACATATACATGCATGCATATCCACCCCTACATACTGTACACACTATACTTACATCTCAAAACACAGATTTTCTCAAAAAAGGACTGCTTCTACAATGTTGGCTCTTAATTAGAAAAGAGATGCTTCTAGATAAATTACATAAGTGATGCAATTAGAGATTAATTTCATTTCCATCCTCATAACAGAACTAAGTCACTTGAACAGAACACAAATTACATTTTAATAATGTCTGTGTTTTAAATTCATTCAATTTAATTGAACAGGTTCTGAAATTAGTCACAGAACCACAACAACATAAGTGGTTTAAAAAGCAAAGCTTGCAGTATTAGTTTTAGCAATTTAGAAGCAATTGTACGGCAAAAATAAAGACAGACAGAAAGGTAAAGAGACAGAACCAAGCTGTGTGTTTGGTTGGACTCCAACACAAACAAATGATACAGACACTTGCTAATCCAGCATGTCACTGTAGTTAATGAAGTTGTGCAGCTGTAGTGCTGAGGATGCCAGTTTTGGATCTGTAATTTGCATCCCTTCAGAGTTATTTCTCCCCAATAGCATCTTCCATGGAGCGAAGGATTTTTCACACATTGTTTCACGCAATTTGATTTAACATCACACCATATTAAGTCAGTAGAACAGAGACAAAATATTGACCATGAACTTGTAAAGTGTCATTTTATCGAAACATTTCTAGGCAAAATTATCTCTTTCCTCTCTGATGTCTTTGAAAGATGTTATCGGCAAAGGTGCCCCCCAAAAAAGTGTCATTATCAGGGAAAATCTATTTGACCAATCCACAGCCAAATCATTATTATGCATGAAACATTTGGCCAGCAGCCATATCACCTAAGATTGGTTGCCCACTGCAGGGTTGAGCCTGGTACCTGGATGGGAGACCTTCTGAGAAAACCAGGTTGCTGCTGGAAGAGGTGTTATTGAGGCCAGTAGGGGGCGCTCACCCTGTGGTCTGTGTGGGTCCTAACGCCCCAGTGTAGTGACGGGGACACTATACTGTCAAAGAGCACCGTCCTTCGGATGAGACGTTAAACCGAGGTCCTGACTCTCTGTGGTCACAAAAAATCCCAGGATGTCTTTCGAAAGAGTAGGGGCCTTAGTTTCTTTCCAAACTCCAAACTTTCTTTCTTTGGTGGAACTCAAAAGGAATATATAAAAGTATATAGGTATCATAAATGTGGTGGTATGTATGTACAATGTCTTCAGATGTTATACAAAAGTTATTCACTGAAAAACTGAATCAGTTTGATTCATGAACAATGGATCAGGTGATTCATAGATCAGGTGATTCAGATTCATGAACAAATACAGACTGGTTTTGTGAACGGAATCACCTGATTCATTGAAAAGATCAGACTCAAAAGAATGATTCATTAATGAATCGGACATCACTACCTTTCTCATGAATGTGCCGCGGAAAGCAATGGTAGATGTCATGATTTTCATTGGATAACAACTTACATATCAGCCTAGACTTGGAATATATTTCCATCATGCTTTTTTTGTCAGTTTGTAACTTTTGAGCCCCAGTCCATCTCTTTTTTTTCTTCTTTTTTTAAAAATAAAACTGCACCCTATGATGATAAGCTCAAAATGCTGGCGAAATGGACTTGTAAAAAAAAGCATGCCACGTCAACCCTACATCACACACATCTTACCAAGCTATGGCTAATTACATCCAGGTTCCTTGAGTGCTTGCTGACCATCTATGACTGAGCTGGAGTGCTTTGGTTTTAATAGTGAAAAAGAGAGATAGACGGATGACGCTGGAAAAGTCCAGAGGCATTACTGTGTTTGATGGGATGCAAGCGGCACCACATGCACGTCTGAAATCCAGAGCTTAAAGAGGATTTACTCCGACTTAGAGACATTCATAGAGACAAGACAGCGCCTCTAGTAACCCTCTCAAATACACACGCACAGATGTACAGGGAACGGAGATAGAAAATAAGCATTTGTATTTAGGCTATTATGACTATTTCCTCGCCAGGTGAAACATGGAGTTGACGGGTGTTAGTGTTACGACTAAACTAAACTGACAAAGGTGGACTTCAACAAACAGACGCAGCAAAGGCCCTGGGGTTTGATGTGAGAGAGTGATTAAATTGGGTTTTATGCATGTGTGAGGAACACAGGTGTTATTTTTCACCAACAGAAGGGGTGAGGAAGCCTAGATGAAAAAAATGATACGTTTAGAGTTCAAGGATAAAGCAGGAAAATGGATTTCCACTTTTGCAGTATTATCAATAAACATGCAAGAACAGGTGCTGGTGCACACATTGTGATCTATCACTTATGCCGTACGGCACGCACACATGTGTGTGAGTGTGTGTGCGTGCATTTGCATGAACATACACAGGTAAAAGGAACGGTATTCTGT
Organism: Abramis brama; assembly: GCF_963993115.1. Taxonomy (NCBI): domain Eukaryota; kingdom Metazoa; phylum Chordata; class Actinopteri; order Cypriniformes; family Leuciscidae; genus Abramis; species Abramis brama. The sequence continues at coordinate 7,073,436 of NC_139973.1, read as the reverse complement.
AGAGAGTAGCGCTGGCAAGCCTGTCAGGCATTCATAATGCAAAAGGCTAAAAATACATCAGAGGTTCACCCACACACACACACACACACACAGCATCTGGAATTCTCCTCATCCTACGATCAGAGCTAACGGAGAAAACCTGAGCTAACAACGAGCATTTTTTTGGCAGCATACAAACTAGGGTTGTGCAGCATCAAGAATTTGCCGAGGTTCAATATAAGACTTTTACATATTTCAGGACCTCATCCGGATAACAATGCACTGTTATCCAACACAGTTCAGACTGCGTGACGTGAAGCGTAAAAGTTGACATTCATTAAATATGTTTAGCAAATTTACTGTTTCATTCTGTAATGTAAATGAAAGTCATTTCATTTGCACTCTATGGTGGATTTTAATTATCACCAAAGCTCAACAAGTATGAAACATCATATTTCTGTACAAACAAGAAACAATAATTAGAAAGCCATCAGATGACAGCTACAAAGTAAGTGTGGGGAAAATTTTATTTAATTATTAAAGATTTGTTTGCATTTTCTGTGCATTTTGAATTTAAATTCAACAACAAATCTACATCTTACATTAAATCAAAAGTGACATTTATAATGTTGCAAAAGATTTATATTTAAAAAAAAAAATCTGTTCTTTTGAACTTTCTTTTCATTAGATTAAAGAATCCTAAAATATATATATATATATATTACTGTTTACAACATTGATAATAATGAGAAATGTTTCTTAAAGGGATAGTTCACCCAAAAATGAAAATTCTGTCAGTAATCACTCACCCTCATGTTGTTCCAATCTTCAGAACACAAATTAAGATATTTTTGATGAAATCTGAGAGCTGGATCACTCCTTCATAGGCTTCTAAGGGATCGAAACTTGCCGGCCCAGAAAAGTTAGTAAAGACATCGTTAAAATAGTCCAAGTGACTACAGTGGCTCAAGTTTATCAAGCAACGAGAATACTTTTTGTGCGCAAAAAACAATAAAATAACGACTTTTATTCAACTATTAATTTCCGTCTGTGTGGGCCTGAATGAATTCACGTAGTGTAACAGCACAGCGCGTCTGGGTTGTACGTCAGAACGGCGTCTCACTATTGGCCGACACTGGTCATGTGTGTGATGCGTGTGACGTACAACACAGAAGCGCTGCGCTGTTACACTATGTGAATTCATAGTGAATTCGTAGTTAGTTGAATAAAGTCGTTATTTTTGTTGTTTTTTGCGCACAAAAAGTATTCTCGTCGCTTGATAAACTTGTGGTTGAGTCACTTGGACTATATTAAAGATGTCTTTACTAACTAACACTTTAAGCTTTAAATCGGCATATTAGAATGATTTCTGAAGGATCATGTGACACTGAAGATGAGTTATGATGCTGAAAATTCAGCTTTAACATCACTGGAATTGAATACATTTTAAAATATATTAAAATAGAAAACAGTTATTTTAAATGGAAATAATATTTCACAGTATTGTTTTTTTATTATTATTATTATTATTATTACCATTTTTATTCAGATATACCACCTCAGCCTTGGTGAGCATAAGATACTTTTTTCAAAGACATTAAAAAATATTACCCGCCCCAAACTTTTAAATGGCAATGTAATTGAATATAAAATAAAATAAATGAATAAACACGCACAAGCACATCATAAAAAGTATAAATACCGGTGATACCAGTATTACTGGTGTTTTCACAGGCCGAGTAACCGGTGGGAAAATTTCCCTGACCGTCACATCCATAATTGATACTGAGGTCCCAGATGCAGATATCGTACCAGAGACCAAATTTTAGTATTGATCAAATCGTAACACAATATCATTCTCCTAAATGTTCTATCACAACATTAAAACCTAGCTATTTAAACCAAATTAAACACTCAGCCAGTCCAATAAATGAGCCTGAATAACTGACTTTTGTTCAATGGCATGGCTAATTAATTAATTACCATTCAATTGCTACATAAAACCGTGCTTAAACACATGTTAATCACACGACTAAATGTGCTCAGAATGAGTAAACGAGTCAGTTTGATTACTATGCTCCAGGCTGGAAACTGCTTCCCGCAACGCCCACAGCCATCAAACTTCAGCAGTAAACAAATATTCCAGTTCAGACGTCAACATCTTATGCTGCTTTGCTCCTATTCCATCATTTGTATGTGGGAAAGAAAGCAACATCAACACTATACGTAACGCTTGTCAGCCGCCAGATGCCAAGCCGACGAAAACTGTGGCGCTAACATAAAGTGCTGACGTTGATTGGGCCGCTAATACGGGCAAAACACAAGTAAATGGGACCCCCGCAGGCAGCTTAAGAATTTTTCCGGCTTGTTAATGTGTTGCATCCACTTCACTGACCATCATGGATGAGTCATTTGCAACAAATAGCTGTCTCACCAGCAGGCCACGATACCTCAAGTCACAGTGAGACATTTGCATCCTTTTCCATATTATAGCAGCTGGTTTCTAACCGGGCTCCCAGGAGCACATGTTGAATTGAAACAGTGCTTTACTGTCGATATGCACAAACAAATCGATACGATTCTAAGGAACTCCGCAGGGTGGACAAGTGAGAAACAAGATATTCAAGCAGTTTGTTTTCTATTTCCGTGCAAGTGAGCTTCAATATATTGCTTGAAAAGCAAGTAAACATTCTTGCACAAATTTACCATAGTTTCCATCAAAATGCCATGCTTAATGTAATCATTTCTACCGTAATGACACACATATATATATATATATATATATATAGAGAGAGAGAGAGAGAGAGAGAGAGAGAGAGAGAGAGAGAGAGAGAGAGAGAGAGAGAGAGAGAGAGAGAGAGAGAGACTGATACCCCAAATAATGTGCTTTTGTTTTAAGCAATTTTTCTTATATGATATTCACCTTGTAGATGATAAAACTAAGAAAATCCCACAGACTTACACTGAAGGAGGAGCCTGAGTCATATTTAGAGACCAGAATATCAATACTGACTTCTTTTTTGACAGGAGAAGTGGCAAATACCAAGCTATCACAGTTTTACTGTACTGGGACCAGCAGCAACAACAGTAGCAGCACTACACATACGACATTTTGGTTACTATTTACTATGGTTAGGAAATAATAAAAATGTTCTACTTCTATACAAAAAAATATTGTCAACAACCGCAGCTGTCATGGCTATTTCTATTTCGGGAACACTTAAGACACAATGTGTGTGTGTACGCGTTTAATACACATTATGCTGAACTTTGCCTTTAGCATGGGAAAGAATGAGAGCGATGTGGAGCAGAAAAAAGAAGAGCGTGCTCAAAAGAGTCAAATCTGCACTCAAAGAGATGCGATCATAAGTGAGGTGAAATCTACAGTAGAGCTTTGGCAAATGTCAGTGTGGAATACTGAAACACTTCAAACATGGGTTTATGCCTGACTGCTATTCCAACATTAATAGGAGGTAAGAGAAGGGCAAAAATGTCGTAAAAGTTCAACTTTCTAAACAGTACTTTTTTTGCCCTACCTCCTGCTGAAATCGAAATGCGTGCCTCTTAATACGAGCTGTTATAGTGGAAGAAACACCTAAAAATACCTGCTAAAAAAACTAGTGTACGAAGGTGATTGTTTTCTTGTTGACAGACTATAGTGTTCTGTCGGTTTACACAGTTGTACCACAACAAAGCCAAAACTCAAATGTTTTACATTTTCTACAGAATTTGCTCTGCCATCTCATTGTCTCTGGGTTTATGTAACTGAAAACACCCACAAAACACACACATCCAGAAACAGGCCAAGCCAGTTTTCCTTAGCAGGTCACATACAGTACATGCATGCACAGAGGTATGCAAAGCCAGTTGGCCATGTAACATAACAAGCTATTCTCTTACTCTAAGAAATGTCTCAGTGTGCATTCATAGTCAACCTATATACATATCTTACATATATCTATATATCTATATCTATAAAAAATATTATTTTGCTTCCTGCAAACAGCTTTTAAAAAAGTATGTGAAACATGCATTATGGAAAGTTTTCATTCAAGAGTGTGCTACACTGTGGTGACATTACCTCATTAAGCTGCATGTTAAATTCAGCAAGTGACATAAATACATTCATTTTGCATTTCATTCCACTTTTGTATTAAAATGTCTTAGCAGTCAAATCAAAGGACAAATCATTAAAATGCAAGGTCAAGTCAAACACACTGCATTACAGGATACAGTGTGACCTATTGCAGTGGTTCTCAGCTTCCATGTGGACCACAGGATGACTTTTTTTAAAAAGTCCCCCTCAATAAATTTATTTTAATTGAAGAAAATACAGAATATTCTGGAATCAGAATCGTGGTTAACTGTATACATACTAAATATAGTCTGAAATAGTATGAGTAGTATGGTAGTGTGCTTTTCCGAACACAGAGAGAATATATGTTTGTGCAAGAGCCACACAAGAAACTGGTGCATTTAAAGCTATTTATATGCATATTCACAAAGACACACTAGGGAACTCTGGGTAGTGCAGATTATTCTGTTTTATTAGTATTTAAGTGTATAAGTAAATACTATACCACATTTACCGACATGAATGCTGATATGAAATGCAACATTTATTTTGCATCACACCATCAAGGTTCTTATTAATATCCAGCCATATATACATGCACAAACAATTTGGTATCACTCCACACACACACACACACACACTCATTATGAGTATCATGAAAAGAGACTCACATCTTTTCAGCACCACTGGCCTCTGACTCACCCGAAGGGGACGTAACCCATAGCAACACCCACAATGTGGAGACTGCTTGACTCTGAGAAGGATGTGCTGAGCTTTTCATATGATAACACGCATGCATACATGAGAGGGGTTTAGAAATCCTGTATATCTAAAATAAAAGCAGTGACGTTTCGAATCACTTTGAAAGAAATGCAGAGAGAGAGAGAGAGTGAGAGAGAGAGCTCCTAGAGCAGAAAGCTCGGCTGCCTCTGTGGTCTGCCACTTTAAATCAGATGGCAGCGTCTGATGGCTCAATGTGAATGCTGCCCAATAATAGAAACAGTTTGGCGAGAAATACAGAGGAAAGAGGGCAACGGAGAGATAGAGCGGGGAAACGAGGGAATAGCAAGGACAAGCCAGACCTCCGTCTGAAAGCCACTGGCCTCAGGGTCTATCATTCTCTCTTCTGCTCTCTTTCTGGTTTAGAGAGTTGAAAGGTGCAGGAAAACGCTATATTCTCCCACCCCAAGAATGAAGTAAGCTGCCGGGGGCCTGTTTAGATCAAATGTGATCTTTAAAAGCTGCTTTGAGTCAAAGTATGGCTAAATTTTGTTGCAGCCCCTTAATAACTGTGGAGAGTCAAATGAAGTAAAAGAGGCCGGCTCTAATGACATACGAAGAAACCTGAAACAACAATCGGATATGTGAATCAATCACAATGAGATCTGAACATTGGGACTCTGGTCTCACATCACCTGGTGCTCAGGTCTAATCTAATTACATCAAGCCACCAAGAGAAACTCCATCATTTCCATCAGTTAGATTGGCACCACAACATTTTAAGAGACATTCAAGCAGTTTGTCTTGGTTTAGTATACATTATGTTGGCATACTGGTCCATCAAGCAACAGGTTTAAGAGGAGGAGGAGGAGGACATGGATATAATTCATGTGGACATACAATACAATGCAGTGGGTCCAAAAAGCATTTGGATACTTAATGGCATCGTCATGGCATTAGAGACAAAATTTCAAACCAAGTAGCGTCCGTCTACATTGTGAACCATATTTATTATCTATAATTGTATGCTTGTGCAATATATATATATATATATATATATATATATATATATATATATATATATATATATCCCCTTGGGTTTAAAACATTATCTAATGCCATGACATTTATACATTTTCAAAGTGTGATGTAGATGTCCAAATGCTTCTCTTAGGTCAATATGTGTACATATGCAGATAAGAACTGGCATTTACATGTATAAAGGCAGTAGAGATCTCTTCAACGTGCCACCCATTTTTAAACATATGCTGACAAAAACAGATTTGTGTGTTTTAATTTAAAGGTTATGTTTAAAGCTGCAGTCCATAGTTTTTCCTCTTTGTCACCATCTCTGTTCAAAATCTGCAATTGCAGTTATTCCCGGAATTATCAACTTTACGTGGGTTGTGCCTCGGCACAGCACAGCGCGGATGAATCCAATGTTTTGAGGAGAATGTGCGGCTGTCAGTCGCCGCGCCGGTGTGGATACTGTCATTCGGAATCACAGATTCTACTTTTTGGAAGTATGACCAACATAAGAATATTCACCGGAAAATGTAATCTGAACAAGTAAGTAACATCCACATTTGTTCTGACCAACTAAGGGGAAAAAAGCATTGCAGTATATCACGCTGATTATATCTCAACGATCGCTTATCATATCATGTCAAACCGTGCAAATTATACTTTGTTCTCAAATTGTTAATGTTAACAACATCAGCATTGCGTGACTACATTTAATGCCCTTCCGATATTATCCTTGTTTTCGCAAGGACACGGTTGCAGTCTCTTTTTTTCTGTAGCCACTCCGAAGTCCGAAGTCTTTTGCATTTTACAACGGGATTTTACATCGGGTTGTCACTGGTGATTGTCGTTTGAACCTTTCTGGATCCGCCATCAAACTGATAAGTTTAATTATATCAAGTGCTGTGAGAAAAGGCTATAAATCTCCACCTCCAACATCCTCACACGCAATATAGCCTACTAGCCGAGACTCCTTCATGTGTACAGATGTGACGTAATGACACAAAGACATGCTCGAATTTCCCGTGGAAATCCACCAGTACCACTGGAATTAAAAACATTATGACAAGCTTACCGTTTTGAATCGAGCTGAGGCAAGCAGATAGTTTTGAACCCTGGCTGGTTATGTATTTGCTCAAAAATGTAATTTGGATCATTTTTAACCCAAAAAAGTTACGGACTGCAGCTTTAATGATGCGATTCCCTTTATGAGGATCTTAAACCATCATTAACAAGTGTTAATTGCCAAATACAGGGTCGAAATCTTATTAAAGTTCACATTTGCATCACCACCATTTGCAAAAAATCTGGTAGTGTATATTATGGAAATACTACAGTTAGGGATTAGAACCCACTAAAAACCACTTACCCTGAACGTTAGTATTGAATGTTAGTAACTCATCACGAGTCGTTTGTGCTTCAGACAATGACTGATACCCCAAATCATGTTCTTTTGTTTTAAGCAATTTTTCTTATATGGTATTCACCTTGTAGATAATAAAACTAAGAAAATCCCACAGACTTACACTGGTGGAGGCCAGAGACCAGAATATCAATACTGACTGCTTATTTGACAGCAGAAGTGGCAAATACCAAGCTATCACAGTTTTACTGTACTGGGACCAGCAGCAACAACAACAGCAGCAGCACTACAACATTTTGGTTAACTATGGTTAGCAAATAATAAAAATTCTACTTCTATACAAAAAAAATGTTGTCTACAACCGCAGCTGTCATGGCCATTTCATTATTGAATATTTCAATATTTGGGTGTACTACAAACATCTGGAGAAAGTTTAAAACGCACCTCCAGCAGAGGGAAGTGAAGGTTTATTCAGTCTGGTATTCAGTATTCAGTGAGGTTTCTATGGAAAAGATTGTTTAAAAAAATTAAGTATGTGATTAGCAACAAATGCTTGTGTCATTGCTCATACCTCAATCGGGTCAGACCGGTTTTAAGTGAATGACGGACAGCAGACATACTTGAGGAGTGTGTGAAATAAACAGCAACTCTGAAACTCGGAGTGTAAAACTTTCCTGTCCTGTCTGAATTCCATAAATCAATTCTGGTCCTTACAAAGAGGCAACAAATTAAACTTGAAGAACCTTTATAATTAGTCTGGTTTCAGATTCATCTGACTTCGATCTATAGCACATTTCTTTGGGGGAGTTTACATAAGATGTGTTCTATAAAAACAGCACAATGGAATGAAACTGTCAGGGTTTACAGAGGAAGCAGACAAGATGGTAAGTTTAACTCTTTAATTGCAGAATGAACGGAGATGCAGACAGATGGTGAGTAACAGCAACACAGAATAACAGAGAATTCTTAGCTGGATTGTAATGTCTCTCTTTCTCTCTTTCTTGTAGGTGACCAAGGATGGAAGGCAGAAGAGGATGGCAGGCTGGCAGAAGGATGTGGATACGCATCAGATAAGTGTACAGGTAGTCTGAGAGTCATGTAATGACATGTAATGACATGTAATGACATGTAATGACATGTAATGACATGTAATGACATGTAATGACGTGTATAGACGTGTATAGACGTGTATAGACGTGTATAGACGAGACCAGACGAGACCAGACGAGACCTCTTTTGAAGGGAAAGTGCTGAATATAAAGGGTGAGACTGATGAGGGGGTGCAGGTGATGCTGATGATTAGTGATTGAGAGAGTGAGTGCAGGTGTGCGCCACGGAGGATTCTGGGGAATGTAGTGCACACACACAGGTGAAGGCAGATGAAGGGAGAAGAACGTGAACGTGACCGTGACCGTGACAGAAACATTACAAAAATGTGGACTATTATTAACTTCACACGCTCCTTTTAAATGGAATGCTCATGGCGGGATACTCAAAAATCATGAAACACGATGCAACTAGCGTCTCCTAAAGGAACAACAACAAAATCAAAATTGCACATTATTTGCAGGTTCATAACATTAGAAGCCAAAAAAAGTGCTCGAGCATCTAAGCAACATCCATTAATGGTTTATGGATGGCATAACCCTGTCATCCCCAAACTAAATTAAATATTAAGATCTATCTAAAACAACAATGTGATGCATCATTAATCACACATGAGGGCAATTTCTGCTGAGCTCCATAATTGTTTGGGACGACATTAAGGACGTTTTGATTGAATGTGCACTGATGGTGTAGACCTCTGGTGCAGTCAGCCGTGTCTACAAGGAAACAGGGTCTCTGAAAACACACACACACACACACACACACACACACACACACAAACTCCTACACAAACCCTGTTAGCCTCAGAGAACAAGTCCAGATACTCGACAGCACATGATGCAACATCCAACAACATCAATTTTTCAGTGGAAAAGAAAAAAATATTTCTGGCTAAGCTGCATACTAATAAACTTAAACAGTATTTTTCTTACTTTCTAATAGTGAAATCTTTATACATCCATTTACCAATCCAAAACAAAGCTTAAATGCTCAAATGCTTAAAGCCCACTTCCAAGTCAATATGCCTCAAGTACACTTTCATGTAACTGTATGACTCTTTTGCACATTTTATCACCCATCAGGTAAAAATCATATGCCCAATTGCTTAGAAAACTAAAAGCACACATCAGCAAACACCATATCATTATTATTAATAATATTATTATTATTTAACTAGTATAAGTCAGAAGCACAAATGAAGTGAGATGAGTTGCATGCTAAAATTAAATCCTTAAGGTAAGTAGTAAGTACAAAAAAATAGTACTAATAAATTAAAAGTTGATAAAAAATGAATGAATGAACGAACGAATGAACAAATAAATAAATAAATAAATAATCCAGGTATAGACCCTTTTCACAGTTTCGGGTTTCTCAGAAGCGGAAGTCGTCATAGTTGGGTAAAATTTCATCGCGGTGAATGAGAGAATACATTAAATATATTTTTTTGTTCCCATTTGCTCAAAAAAACTACTTTCAAAAAGAGGAAAAAAATAGAGAGAGATAACGGCAGTCAGAAGAGAGAAAGCTGTGAACTTTACCGTCACTCCGATAGCCACCGTATTAGAAACACCCTCACAGCAGCGTTAGGCTAACTCGTTTTTTTTTTTTTTTTTATGCAAAGGTAATCTAATACTAAGTATAGTGTTCTAAATATATATACATATTTAACAAAAATTTTAATATAAAAACCGTTGCAAGATTTATGATGCTGATGACCTTTAAAACGCGCCATCACAGTCTGTGAAAAGGGTCTTAAGCAGATTAAAGAAGAGTACAGAGATATATGATGCCATCTGTTCACAGTATAAATGTTAAGAAGTCAAGTCCTTGGTTATAGATCAATCTGTAGCTATAATTATTTGTTTACCTTTGTTGAAAATAGAAAATGACATTACATGGTATCCCTGAGGGTCCCATCAGTCTGTGTCGCACTTATCCTACCACTTAGTCTATCCATCCTACACTGGCATGCCATTTTTGACCCATGTATGTCCAGCTCTTAATATTTATGACCTGCTACCCTTCCACGTCAGCCTTGTTATCAGTCTCTGTCATGTTTAGGGACACAGCCGCTCTGGATTACTGCAAGCAAGCAGAAAGCAATGTCCCCATGAGGACGTCTGCGAGGGGGGTTACATAATACTCCGTAATCCCCATATACTGCGTACGTGTGTGTGTCTAGAGAAAGAGTGAAAAGAGTGTGTTTGGTAGCGACACTGAGAAAAAGCGTATGTCAGAGGGTCATAAAACTCTTCATACCCAACAATGTGTCTCCTTGCCCCACAGTAAGGCCACTGGCATAATGTTAAAATACTTTCTATTATCACTGTGTAGAGTGCAGAGATTGAGTCCTAAGATATTCATAGGTTTATACCCAACAAGCAAAAGACATTTTCCCAACATTGCATTTTGGTTACATCATAGTGAAAAATGATGTAGAAAACAATATGCTCAAGATACTGTTTACTAATTATGAATCCAACAAAATCAAGAACAAACTGAAAATGTAATGTTTTATTTTAGTGTTCGCTTTTTTTAGCCAAAATAAAACATTAGGGAAACAGGTTTTCTTTCAATAGCCTCAAAATATCCATGTTATAACATCTCGCCAACATTATGAAAATACATATTTATTATGACATCTAATCGCAATAATGAAGAAGGGTAATATCACAAACAACTGCTGGATCTGTGGCACATTGCTCAATTTGTTTGTCAACTAATCAGGCAAGTTTACAGCAGGAACACCTTTTTTTTCCTGAAAAATAGCAGACACAGAGAGGGCTGGAAGGAAGGCGCGTTTGAGAAACAATTATTTTTGCAATTTTAATTGGTGCCACACTTTAATATCAAATCACACTCATAATAACATTAATTTTGCTGCTGTGATTAATCTTAGCACGTGTGGTTTGACACTGACTCTCCCGAATGCCATCCGAGTATGCGTTCATTTTACAATACATTGTGGGTAGACAGAGAACGTATCATCCTCACCTCCATTATGTCATTATTATTTACACACATAGACGTCAGCACAGACTTGCCCTTGCCAGCATGACCAACTGTTCAGACAGCCAACTGTTGTTCAGCTCTTGTAGTGCATGCAGCAGGGCTCTGTGGGAAAGAAATGTTACTCCAACAGGACCGAGCTGGCATTGTGCCTGTTCCTGTGTTAACCACAACAAGCATAAACTGATTCTAGGGTTTGATCTTAATCAGTTTTTGGTATTTGTGGAGATGTCCAAAGGCTACCAACAGATTACAATAATTCAGTCATTTGTGTATGTGATCATTTAAAAAACTGAATTTACCTCTGTAATTTTCTTTCCCCATTTTTTTTTCAGATTCACTTTGAAGAAAAAAAGAAACAAAATAATAAGTACTAAACTACGTTTTGCAGCTAGCAGCAGTATACTGTTAGTTGTTTGCATTAAATTAATGAAAAGTTAAAGCTCCAATATGTAACAATTTTGTAATAAAATTTCCGAAAATAACTTGCACAGTGTGATATATTTCCTCCAGTTGTGTACTTACAATATCTCAAAAGTCTCCAAAGATTTTTTATTTCAGAGAAATTCCGATTTTAAATAACTGTCCGTCCCGGAAAAGAAATGTCGCCTCTCAGTGACGCAATGTCCGCACTATCCTTTTTTTCCGATGTGGACCATGTGATGTTCCACCACACCGGAATATCACATGGTCAAATGCGGAAGTGGTGGTTATAGCATTATCCATAGACTGTATGGTTATAGCTGTTATGGATCACGATTACTCTTTGGCGAGTATTGAAGTGCCAACAAAACGAAAGCGTCCATATTCGAATACACGCAGACTGTGTGACAAACGGAGGAATAAAACCGGATAAATATCGGCCAGGCGTTTTCGAGATGGAGAGAGCTGCGCGACAATCTTGGACTTGACAGAGACTCTGCTCTCGCGAGTGTAGGCTATTGATAGACAGGTAAGCAAATCAATTTTTTTTTATTGTACAAGTAACGTAATAGTTACAGTAAAGATGATTTTAATAGATATGAATTACACCACATGCCTGTAATAATATAGCATAACATTTCACGTTCCTTGCAGTTCATTAATTATGATGACATAAAATAATACGATCAGACATACAGGTAATACAAAAACGAATAAATTACCTCATCCGTGATCATGATTCATTAATTCCATTTTAGATACATCGCTAGATGGTGAAAACGCATTAAAAACGACATCTCCCATCGTCATCAAGCTTCGCCTTTGTTATTGTTGGAAACTGCGCCCTCTTGTGGTCAAAATTTTTTACATAGTGGACCTTTAAAGCTGTCTAAAATTAACACATTAACAGGCAGCCCTAATTTTTTTATGATATGTTTATGGGTAAACAGCAGAAATACCATATAAATGCTTTCTGTATGTGGCGCATGTCTATAGCAGATGCCATGTCCAGCCTTTCGTTTAGGGATTAGAGCAAAACAAATAAACGAAACACTTAGTCCACTCTTCCCCTATCGATTACTCAATCATGCCTCACTTCCCTCATTAGAGCTTCCTTTTACCTCTCAGTCACTCCATTTGCCTTCTCAAGGGTGCGTGTCACATTTCTTAAATGCATTTTCCTAGCAAGCTTTTTTTTAGCATGTCTTCCTTTCTTTTCTTTCTCATGATTATGTGACATGTGTGGCCCAACAATGGTAGACGTGAGGAGTGTCAGACATCTCTCAGATTTCATTTAAAATATCTTTATTTGTGTTTCGAAGATGAACGAAAGTCGTGAGGGTTTGGAACAACATGAGGGTGAGTAAATGATGAAATGTTTTTTCCTTTTTGGGTGAAATAACCCTTTAATTGAAATAATAAATAAAATTAAATATAATTTTTAGATGAAAAACTTAAACATAAAATCTTGATTAAAAAATTTGAGCTAATAAAAATGACAAAAGCATATAAAAATCACAAAAATGTAAACTAAAATGAGTTTAATGAAAACAAAAAAAATATAATATAAATATATATATATTGAATTAGCTTATATTTTTATATTTTCATATATATATATATATATATATATATACACACAGACACACATACTAAAGTAAAATTGAGGAGCACTAAATTCAGTTAGCTGAATGTCCAAGCTGCTCTTTATACAATGAATGTGAATGGTGAGCACATTCAATGTATGGGAAAAAAGCAGCTTAGATATTCTTCCTGTGTGTTCAACACAATAAATAAATGAACGGCAATAGCTTTTTTCAAAGTCTCTAATTTTACCTTTATACTCTAGATTTTCCCGGTTATTATTGACTTACGGGTTCCAGAAAACAAAGAGAGAGCGAGAAAAAAATAGAGTCTATTGGTTTGTGGAGAACGCCCCTTGATACACTCAACACGTCCTCCCACATTCATTGATCTTGTTCTACAGCATATCTGTTTTTTGTTATATGGCCACACCCCCTTAATAAACATCTACATAAATAACACCCCTACATACTTGAAACCACACCCACCATAAATCACTCTCTTCCATGAGACATAAGCTCCTCCTACAAATCTGCTGTCTTAACGTTGCCAAATATGAAATCCAGTGACGCCGTCAGCACATATGGCATCCGAAGAACACACACATGAAACATTTGCCCAGATTCATCCCTTGTATATTGGGCACAATCCATCAGTTTTATCCAAACTAATGCTGGTAATTAACGACAGGACAAAAAGGCCACCACATGTGCCATTTGGAGGTGATACAGTATAATCCTTTGCACCATAAACACAGCTGGTGATGCTGTTTTATGAGCAAGAGGTTAGTGTGCAGTCGCGCAGATCTGCTCACCAGAATCTTAATACCCTAAAAGGATGCAACACAGAACAGAGACAGATTTGGACATTTTACTCTATATATTATGTATTGATAATTTGATACACCCAAAAAGCAGATATGTATAATTTATGTGATTTAATATGTTGAGTGTTTACTGCAATCCACACAGTTCCAAACCAAAAAGCTTGAGCTCGATTGCTGAAATGCATTGTAAACGCTGCATGAAAGTGAATATTATTTACAGTAACATTTTATAATAATAATTAATAATAATAATATCTTTATGTAAAGTGTACAGAACAGCCACAGCAATCTAAGTAAATTAACAACAAGCATCCAGGTATCCAGGTAAGCATTAATAAACTTACTGCACACAATCTATTGGTTTTCTGCATCTGCGACAGCTCACTAAATATGTAAATATAATCAGCAGGCACCACTAGACAAGTCAAATCCGTTTTCAGTTTGTACTATCAGGAATATTTCACAAACAGGCAAGCATGGTGCAAGTTCTGACTGCAGCTCGGGTGAATTTCCATGCAAGGACGACTTCATCAGCGATGAATGAATTCGGTTTTCAATCAGGCCTTTGACAGGCTACTGTACTTGACAGTTCATTTGGTTGACGTGCACCTGCCAACAAGATGGGATTAGCATCTTCAAAGGACAGAAACAGGAAGTTACGAGTGGAGAGGGTGAATGGATGGGGAACGAAGAGAAGCGGTTGAAAAGGAAGAGAGGAGAGAAATGCTTATAAAGAAGAGTGGATGTGCATTGCGGTATGTGTGCTGAATTCTTGAGTCCTAATTGTTAGATTTTTGCTTTGCCGCAGGAACGCATACTCCACGTTGACGAACTCTCGATGCTCCTAGTTACACCAAGACTGTTGATTGCAGAAGTCTGCCGGTAGTTAAATTAAGCTAATTAGTGCATTCGTGACATGTGCAGACTTTTTCCCCATTGCTTGAAAACAATACCACAAGGTCCTTCCCTTCCATCACACACTGAGGCTGCAATGATAATTAGAGGTTGCAGAGACATTCAGTACAAGGGGGACACACAGCGTCCCTCTATTCCACAGTAGTTTATCTCCACGCTGCGATGTTTACATAGACACAATACCCTGTAAGTAAATAAGCTGGAATGGTGCCTATACATTGTTCATTAGCATGAAATAGGCTATAGCGTGGCTGCAGACAGCGCAAAGGATACATGATGGCTAACACGTGTGATTCACAATTTTGATATGCAACTGGATCGTTTATCAAAATAAATTAGCGTGCTGGGGAATATTTAATAAAACCTTTAAGTAAAGCTTCAATAAGCTCATTAAAGTCAAAATAACACTATGCCCTGGTGTGCTATCCATTTAAAACAGTCAATCGGTGTTATTGCTCTTATTCTGAGTCAGAGCTGCAAGGCCTCCATCAATTTAACATGACTTTATATGCCTGTAAGGCCCTTAGGAGGTTATACTCCATGCAAGGAATGACTTAATTTGGCCCAGATGAAAGGTTGAATTAACCTTTCATATGTTCTAATCAAAGGTTCGCTGTTTGGACAAAGCAATGCAGTTTCTCATTATATGAACAGTGGAATTGCAGGCTCTGGGTGATTTCCATTTCAAAGAGCGAAAACTGTTGCTGCAATTACAATACTTCACTCCTAGAGAGATGAAACTATAACACAATTCAGAAGCACTATGTATCAGAATTGTTGTGAATTCCCACATCGATGCAAGCTCTGGAAAACAACAACGATGGCGTGCAGCCCACCTAAAGTAGAGGCGTGAGGTTTGAGCACTGTCGATGACATGCTGCGTTCAAGTTCTCCTGGGAATTTTCTATTTTCGGTTCAGAAATCGAGATTATACAATACAATATGATGTGTTTAAGTGATTTTAGTCTAATCAAATGGACCTGCTGGGGACAATTTCATTTTTCTTTCTCTTTCACTTCCCGACAAAGACAATTATAGTGCTCATGCAACATAATGAAGAGCAAAAGAAACGCATTAGATCTGCAATCAATGCTTTATCTGTGCATTTATCATTCTCAAGCTGCCACAAAGAATGATTGGAAATGTAGTCTAGTCAAACACATCTGTCTTCTCATAAATCAGCTAAATAAGTAGTATTTTCTGGCAAGCTTTATTGCTACTCTTAATTAACAGTACACCAAAAAAATGGATACAAATGCATCACAACTTCTGATTAAAAATTAATTTCTGCCGAGTTACAAATTGATGGTGGCGTGGCGTTCATGTGCACTTAACTCGTAAATACAATCATTCCAGCATGATTTGAACACAGCAGTAACCATTTCTGATTTGAATGAAATAAACAACAAGTTTCAGTTTTTCAAGTAAATCATTTTCCTCTTAAGTGACGTGAAGTACATCAAGTTTAAGATCAAATCGCCTTATCTAAGGCTAATGTTAATGCTAATCTGCAACCGGTTGTTAATTACCACAGAAAACCCTTTCAACTCATTTGTCAGTTTGCAAAAAAGCAGTAAAACAATGCATATGATGCAAGGCATTGTGGGATAAATGTAAAAATATACACAGTTTAGAAAGTATAGCCACGTGAAGTTTTAACATGAGACTTGAAGAGTTAAAAAAAAAAAAAGTGCATTTTAAAATCCAGCATTTTTACTCGTGTCATCTTTAATATGATACTCGCAGTGACGCCAGAAATGCACTGTTTACATAAAGAAAAAATCCACTCACAGGAATTGTGTCAGTTTAGCCAGAAGCTAATCCACCTAGAACTAAAAGGACAATTTATACAACTTTACAGTGCAAATAAAACCCATTTCTGTTTTGAAGAATGAATATGACTTGCCATTTTAACCATTTATCCAGAATGTCTAGACTTCCATTAAGTGCTTTACTGTAAATGCAATTTTTTCTCAAAACAATGCCTGTGCACTGTGGTAATCAATACATGCAGGCAATGAAGCTTTATCTTCAAGCTTGAGGGATGAAGTCATAGATGCATTTTAATGCACACAACTGATCTGCTGGACCTGCTGCATAAAAACTGCAACTGCAACTTTGTTCAGATGTGGACTGAGAAATACTACATCCCAATACGACAAAAGAAATAACCATAGCAATTCTCCAATTACACACAAAAAATACCCTTGCTAGACTACAGGAAAGCAAAGGTAGTCCGAGGTGGAGATGAAGCAGCTGGTGGAGGGAGAGCTGCTGTTTTTGTGCCTGTGGCAAAGACTGCGGCATCATTTCCTGCTATCAGCTGATCCTCGGTGTGTATAGGCATTTCACTTCACTCCATCTATTATTCACATGCTTTGAATCCCATATGAGGCCTGGACATGGAAGACCGGCATGCACATAAACACACAAAAGCGGCCTACATACTTCTGTGCTCACACACCACAACAGAGGATACAGTACGGTTCTTTTTTAGGTACTTTTTTTTTCATGAGCATTTCAAATGAGATTCTCTTTGTGCAGCTGGAATCAAGAGCTAGAAAAAAGCAGTACTAAACAACTGCATTAAGCAAAAACACACTTGAACACACACAAACCCATTTAAACAGGGTCGGGAACTAAGAACCACTTAGGCCTACACATATAAAATAATAATGCATTGTTCAGCAGGATGGCCTCATTTACAAACAAAAGACATCTATGTGCTAATGAACTGAATGATAGACACAATTTAGTCTCATAAGTAATTGGTTTGAATCAATCTAAAAACTCATTTGCTAACTAGAACTGAAAAAAAAAAAAGGCTGTTATGAGCAAGAATCATGAGCGACAATACTCACAATTCTGTCTCAAACTCGTGAATTACTACATAGTTCTGACATGAAACTCTGAATGGTGCAGGCTGATGGGTCTTTAACATGATGGGTAGCAATCATGTCATAATCACAGCTGATTGGTTGCTGTTGCATCAGCGGCCAATGAGCTTGCTGCTCAAACATTCAAATACTGCTATTACAATCTGCAGTGCACTTTCAGAGCCCCTTTCCCCAGCTCCACCTGTATAGATCTGCTACGGGGTAAATTCATGTATGTTACATGTGCAGCAACATGTCTTACATGCTCACAGCCATGTCTGTGAAGGTATTGGCAGTAGAAAGTCTCGGTACTTGCTCTGCAGCAGCGTAGCAGATCTATTCCGCCAAGACCAAACACATTAACATTGCCATATCCATTCCCATGCCAATCTCAATAACCATACCAATCTCCCGAGAGTTGTCATGACAGAATTAACTTAAGGAGAGACACGGCAGGCAAAAACATAGATTTTTCATGCAGTGGTCAGTTTTGAGATTTTGGGCTAGTTTACTCCTTCAATATGTGTTCTTTCAAGCTGCTATAAAGAAAACGTTTGAAATATACATTAAGATGTTTATTTTATTACATTTTGTTAACTTGCGGCAGTAAGTTTCTACCGAATTTACCAAGAAGTTAGCATTCCAACGCGGCATGCCGAGCTCCGTCTGTTGACTGAAATCTGTCATGACCGGTATCGTTGAAAAGCTCAGAGTCTCCTGCACAACGCTATGTAACCCAAATATGGGCATTTCCTTTCCATCAGTAACCAATTGTGAATGTCCAAAGGGGGATTTAAAGCTAACGACGAAATCTCATTTAGAGCAATTTAAATCTTTAACTGCCGTTTTCTCAAACTGAGTTTTTTGTCATTCTCCAGTACATACATCAAAGCCTATGTAGCACCTGTGTACACCAAACTTTCCAGTTATACACTTAGCAGTATTCTGAAGATATTTTCAGAGGGATTTGTTAATAAATCATTCCTGGCCTGATTTATGTGACATTTTAATCAAAAGAATATGGCGAAAATCTATGGACAGGCTATGGACAGTATATTTTGATTTCCTAGGTAATAAAAGCATATATCCTGAAATCCCTCTGAATTTTTATTTTCATCTTGTGTGTAAACAAAATGAAAAAAGAAATTTGCACCTGGCTTTATCATATGTTCAGATCTATCTACCGAAAATATATGCAAAATCGTGCATATTTAATGAGATAATGCCTAATTTGCATAATTAAACATACAAATTTCTAAAACTTGTAATACATTTTTTTTATACTTGTGTAAGTAATCAACTGTGGAAGTTTCATGGTGATATCTATTATTTTAAAATTTTACCCTATTCACCTGTATGTCTCGCCTTAATTTAGACTAATCTAACAATTCACTCACTCATAAGATAATGAATTTGTAAAAAAATACTCACAAATCAGCCTCAAACACATGAGTTATTGGCTTAAATCTTCCAGCAACTCATTCACTTATCTTAACAGTGTGAAACTAATAACTCTAATGAGCTAATGAATTGGTCCAAAACTCACAAATCAGTTTCAAACGAATGAGTTACTGGTTTGAAATGAATCAGTCCTAAAACTACCAAATAATTCTTGAACTCAATAGTTATCACTTTGAATCAGTCAGCAACTCTAATGAGCTAATGAGTTGGTTAAAAAGAATTAGTCTCAAACTCATCAGTTTCTTATCAGAGTGAAGTAGGGAACAAGAATCAATCAATTCCTTACAATTGTCACACCCCTAAAAAACCCTCACATGCACTCACCGTAACCACGGAAGACGGGATAAACTTGTTTATGTCCTAAAGGCCACAGGGCCTCAGCTGCCACTGATGTGGATGCTCTCAGAATCCCAGATACTTCTCATTTATTCAACAATCAACCATCCAGTTAATGCTATCCTTCTGTACCCTCTCCTTCTCTCCATGGCAACAACTCTCACATCTACATGCTAATAACATCCTCCTATCTCCATAACAACTCTGACATATTGTGCCTTTCCCCTCCTGCTGCTAAGAATACACTCATTCGACCCATCAATAATGCTAAGATGTTCTGTGTCCATGGTAACAACGTTGTCCTCCCTTTTTTCATCATGCCCTCATATACCAGTAAGGTACACACAGGCCTGTCCTATGTAAAGGTGATCCCCTTGCTTTGATACATACACACTCCAACAGTGAAATGACACTCATGCATTTATAAGATGTGTGTGGAGTGTTTACAACCCACCAACCCTAAGGCGAACGCTGTGCCTCCGAAACTTTAAGTGCAACACATGTCAGAGCCAGGGCATGTGGTGCAACCACTATGGGGGAAAGAACAAAGACTCTTCAGGATGCTGTTCGGCAAAGTACTTGTCCATCGGCCGAGTGTTCCATGATGTAGAAATTACAAAGTCAGTCTTAAAGGAACAGTTCAACCTTGAGGTGCCAGACAGGCATGATTTCTTTCTTCCATGAAAAAATAAAAAAATATGTTTTACAGAATGTTCACACTGCATTGGTGGTGGACAGGGGCATGGAATGACATAGCATGACATATAAGATAGACAATTTTTTAAATGGTACTCCGCATTCATCCAAACAGGAAAATTATTAAATTAATTTGCCATCATGCCATTCCAAACCTGTATGACTAACTTTCTTCTGTGGAAGTCAAAAGATATTTGAAAGAACACTGGGGTCCAAAGAACATTTGACCCCTTTGACTTTAATTCTATATGGACAAAAAAAAAACCTAGGCATTTTTCAAAAGATCTTATGTTGGGTTCCACAGAAGAAGAGATAGAGTCATTCAGATTTTAATTGAAATGAGTAGGGGAGACCGGGGACAGTTGCAACAGGGGATGGTTGCAACATGTCATTTTTCTCCAATCAGAAACAAGCTAGAGTGATGACACTCATACTGCACATGCACAGTTAGACCCTCCCCCCACCAAGAAGACAGTAGACGTATTCAACAAATGCTGCTGCATTTATTGAACAAAACTTGTTTTTGAGGTATGAAAGTAAATTTTTTCATGAGATATATTTTTGTCATACTGTCCTGAAATTTTGTATGAATTAATCAAAACTTACTTAGTTTGAATTATTGTTTTGTTGACTTCTAAGTGACATGGTTAGCATGTGTCAAAGTCAGTGTGTCTAGCAGGAATATGATTTTCTGTCATGGCTGATAGGTTTGGGGACGGTTGCAACAAGTTATAAATTGCATGTTTAATAAAAGTTTGTTGCATTGTAAATTGTTAAATTCTTCCTGTCTGACACTGAAATATGCAGAGATTGAATAGCATCTGTAACACCTGCACACTGAATCTGTGTAGGCCTATGTTCTACACATGAACAAACAAAACTCAATAACTGTTATTTGAAAAATATGACTAAATAAATAAATAATAGGCTACAATAATATTATTGAAATAAATAATACTATAATATTATAGTAGGCCTAAAACAGTTAATATTTTCAGAATTCTTTGCTCATTGAGACAAAAAGCTTAAGTTAATTAATGAAATTTAAGGTATTTTTAACATGTTGCAACTGTCCCTGGGTTGTGTTGCAACTGTCCCCTGGGTCGGGGTCAGTTGCAACATCTGACTTCTTCCATTCAAATAAATACTGTGAACGATATGTCATATATAATCATCTTTAAATGGTATGGGTAATTAGCAGACAGATGCAAGTTTAATATATACAAATTTGGTTGGTCTAGTCCAAATAGTCTCTGAGTAATTGAGAGAAATGCAAAAAGTGTTGCAACTGTCCCCGGTCTCCCCTATGAGTTAATAAAAGTTTACAATAAGGTTCTAGTTAACGTTAGTTAATGTATGTTTGTTTAAGTTATTAAAAATACAACGGTTCATTGTTATTTCATATTAGCTCAGGTTAATTAAATAATATTAACGAGTACAACTTTTGCTTTTAATAAAGGATTAGTGATTGTTCAATATAAAATTAATGAAAACACTTTAGGGTCCAATTCTCACTATTAACTAGTTGCTTATTAGCATGTATATTACTGGGATATTGGTTGTTTATTAGTACTTAAAGCACATATTAATGCCTTATTCTGCATGACAATTATTCTACATCCCTTAATCCTACCCAATGTTCTTAACAAATGTTAACAAATGGAACTTTATTGTAAAGTGTTACACAAATTTTCAAAAGCTCGCAAAGCTCGGTTCACGCTACCTGCGCATGTCACTGCACGGTTATCGCTATAGCCCCAGTCCCCATCCACTTAATTGTATGGATTGAATGGAGAAAAGCGTGAACATTCTGCATACATAAAAATAAATCAATAAACAAACTAATCACCTTTCGCGTTCCACAAAAGAAAGAAAATCTTGTGCGTCTGCAAATGATGGTGTGTACAAATTATAAACATTTATTTTTTGGATGAAGTGTCCCTTTAAATGTAAAAATTGACGACAAGGTTGCGCTGCGAGCCACAACTCCCCTGGCAACAGTTATTGTTTGGCAACATTGACTTTCAACAATAACAACAGCAAAAACAAGTTCTCTCAGTTTACCTGGTTTGACAGTCTTAATTCGAATCGGCTCCCGAAAGTGGCGCATCACCGCGTGCGTGTCTCGGTTCGTCAGCCCACTGACAGGTGTCCCGTTCACTTCCAATAACACATCCCCGTAGTACGGTAGTCTCCCGACGTGACACACCAGCACGTCCAAGTTCATCTGACCGAGGAACGGGAACTCCCCGTGCTCGGCGCCTCCAAGGATCTCCACAACATCACCGAACTCCCCAACGCTTCCCCACGACACGGCGCACTCCTGCACTTTAGTGGACCAGTGTTTCTTCCTCTTCAGTGTTTTAGACATCCTTTATCCTTGAAGTTTCAGTGCAGTTCCACGTTAACAGGTTTTGAAGCCTTTCTTCCCGGTGTGTCGTTCACTTTACCCGGTGTGGGGATGACAGCGCGCGGATGTGAAACGCCATCCAGCCCGTGATAACTCCATAAGCCTCATCTACCATTATTAGTTCAAGACAACATTTGATCAAATCATCAAAACGTCCTTTACGAATGCGCGAGGATACTATAGCTACATTATGCAAAATAATATCAAAAGTAAACAACAATCGATAGAAGAATGAAGTAAAACTGTTTACCTGTTAAGTTCACTCAGGTTTTACATGCACATCTTCAAGCGCACTAGACTGAAACACTGATAAACGTGTCTGTCAGTAACAGCGTAATAAAAACGCGTGTCTATAAAGGGAATTAGAGGCAAAATAGTGTCTCGCGGGTATAAAGAGCCAGCGAAGCGGCAGTCTTGGAGATTCGGCCGAAGCTCAGGTTAGTCTTCGAAACGCGATTCCCAGTCAGTGAGTAGATGCGTCTGACGCTTCTTCATTCCCTGCTTGTGACCGAACCATCAGCTTTACACACACTATGAGCCCTTGATGAATAGCTTACTAGAGAAATAACCCGTCGAATGTGTGTTTATCGCCTCAAATGGTCGCTGCGATGCTGTCATACGCGGCGGTTGATCTCTCAGATCTCCAGTCACGGCGGCTACTGTTGCGCTCAGCTTCTATTTGTCAAATGAAGCGCGCGCGCGTGTGTTTGCGCGCTCACAGCCAGTGCGGCCTGTGACTGGATAGCTCTCGGGTGGAGGTTTATGAAAACTGAGCTTAACTGATTTACATTTAGTTAATGAAGATCCAAATGAACCAATTATAAAACCGGCAAGTTTCTCTAGCTACTTAGCAGCAGCCATAAGCAATTGTTAGGCTAAAATTATGCAAAACGTAGCCTATGTAGCCTAATATTTCCATTGGCACAGTTTATATAATATATATATACATACATACATAGCCTACATACATACATACATACATACACACAAAATTGATCGTATCTATTTAATTATAGTGATTTGCTGATTTTACCTCAATATAAACCAGAAAACCCCTTACTGTGATAAAATCACTGCAAAACAGCGATATAGATATGTGTATATATATATATATATATATATGTGTGTGTGTGTGTGTGTGTGTGTGTGTGTGTATAATAAGCCAGTGGCTGTTTTGCAGCGATTTTATCACAGTGAGGGGTTTTCTGAGGTAGAAATCAGCAAATCACTATAATTAAATAGGCTACTCTAGATACGATCAATTTTGCCTCAGTTGTCCTGCTCTGAAATGTTAAACGCAATTAATAACATAACGTAAGTAAAAGCTGCTAAAGTAATGTGCAATAATTATTTAATTAATATTGAGTAACTTATATTTCTAAAAAAAATTGCCAGTATTTCCTTTCCACCAATGCAAATAGTTCTAGTTCTAGTTTTTGCATGTCACTAAGCAACACACAATCGTGCTTTCCTTGCAATTCCTGCTCACAAATGAGAAGAAAAACACCCATGCTTTTTGCTACAAACAAAATGATACAAGTCTGCTTTCATTAATGAAAGAAAACATAGACACTTTAATTTGCTCTAATCTGCAAAGAATCCCAAAAGTCAAAAAAACAAGGTATTATACTACAAATCTCCCAAAATACCTTCTTTCTTTTTTTCTTTTTTTTTAAAGTATATTGTACTTCTTTTTAGATAATAGGTTATAAGATGAACATTATCTAAGATTCTTTCAGCGCAAACAATCAAACATGGTGCTAGCAACGCAAGGTCATGGGTTCGATTTCCAGGGAATGCATGAACTAATCAAATGTATACTTTGAATGCAATAAGTCACTTTGGATAAAAGTGTCTGCCAAATAGCCTACATAAATGTAGAACATTTCAGAATTAGCTCCCATCCCAGATATGATAAAGTAGTAAATGTAATGTCAGTGCTTGCCTCTTTTCTTTCTCTCATATTAATCTTCTAAAGTAATTTAATCAGTAACTTAAGCCTAGGTAATGATATCACAAGTAATCAGTGAATATTTCATCTTGTAATCAAATTATAGGGTCAATTATTTTAATAGCACAGTCCGGTAGTGTAGCGTAAGACTCAAAGCTGCCACCTTATGGTATGTTGTTGTAACTGCACTTGAGTCGCTTCATTCAATCTGTCATGGCTCAAGACAAATATATTATGACACATTATTCATGCGCTCAGTTCCCTTATTAATTACAGACAAGTCAAGACAAATCAAAACAGTGCTTTCTCGAGTTTGTAAAGGATCCAATTGGATTCCCACTTCAAAACGCAGCACACTTGTATTTCCCATGAGTATTGAGATCAGACACAGGAAACACAGCAGGAAGTGTGTAGGCATGGTTAATTATGCTATAGCACAAGACCAGGCATAAAACTAATTTCAGTGTGTTAGGTAGATTCAAGATCTGAGCTAAGCCTATTTATATAGACCAATCCACTCATATATGCAGTTGTGCTCAAATAACATATAGCCTACCAAATGCAGAACCTTTAAGATGTTTTTTTCTTTCTATTTGGCAGAACAAATAACTACCACAAGACAAAATAATAACTGCATTTGCTCAAAAAATCCTACTCAAACGTTTACACACATTTGGTCCTTAAAAGGATAGTTCACCCAAAAATGCAAACGCTGTCATCATTTACTCACCCTCATGTTGTTTTCTTCTGAAATACAAAAGGAGAAATTATGAACAATTTTCCAGTCGCTTTTCCATGCAGTTACAATTAAGTCGAGTC
Source organism: Abramis brama (assembly GCF_963993115.1). Taxonomy (NCBI): domain Eukaryota; kingdom Metazoa; phylum Chordata; class Actinopteri; order Cypriniformes; family Leuciscidae; genus Abramis; species Abramis brama. The sequence goes on along the minus strand of NC_139973.1, from coordinate 7,047,863 downwards.
ACCTTTATTTATTTAGCGCTCTATACAATATAGAATGTTGGAAAAAAATCTTTAATGGTGCGAGCAGAGTTCATCTAGACTGTAAAGCAGTTCTAAAAAGAAAACTGTCATTGTTCAGCTGAGGTCCGTTTAGTGTTGATTCAGTTGAATGGAGACAGGAGCTTTTTTTCAAGCTTTAGAAAAGGTCGAAAAACACAATAAAAGCATAATAAAAGTCTATTTGGCATGTGCTGGAGATCCAGCAACCAAAGACAATTGAAAGACTAATACTCTTTAAAAGGCATTGATGCTGACACAATATTAAAAAGAGTAATTTTGTATTCTAAAATATATTTAAATAGATTATTCTGCACTCTAAGTAAAAGTATAGGGCCCAATTACTAAAATTTTCACAGGTGTAGTATTTAAAATTACGCTATGCACTGTGTTGTGTTTTAGTCTTTTGTTATCTATTGTGATGTATATATCCAAGTGAATGGGCTTCTCGAACAAGGAAAAATGTAGGGCGGGACTTGATTTTGTGCATCGTGAATTAATTGGATGGTTGTGGTTTGCTATTGGTCGATCTCATGTGAGTGACAAGTTGTCCCGCCCTCGCGCCAGTAAATCAGAGCGTCATCAGAGCGAGAAGGGATTACGCTGCAAGAGGCAATGCTCTGGACGCAAATAAACTAGTTTATTAGTTCTCTACTGGTTGTGCAAACCCGAAAAAGCCATTTAAACCAAGTTATCCATCCAACACCTAAAGGAAGTCTAGTCTAAGCTGAGGTCTAAACGAAGGCAATAGCCTGAGGTTTTTCTTGAGCGGTGCAGGACGGTGCGTGTAGAGGACACAGCACGTCCCCATTCGACTAGTGTAATAATCCAAAGCAAGTAGTGTTTGAATGAATTATTGATAAAGCCGAGTAAAGAGGGTTAGTAGGAGGCGGAGGTATGTACTTTGATCTCACAACTATAATTTCTCTCTCTGAACATCTCTTGGAGGATGGGAATGGAAATTGTCAGTTCAAGTATTAAGAGGAATTCAAAGTGGTCGGCGTTTTAAACTCAGCGAAAACTTCCAGAAAAGTTCTGCAGTTCACTATATTAGCATAATTCAGACACACTTCGAGACCTCAACACTGTAAGTGAGCTGCGTCACAGCGCTAACACAAAACACTTACAATAACAATACCCTTTTCCCCTCCACAGAGCAATATTATTAGGTATCATATAAAAGGGATCAATTGAAAATAACTCATCCAAAAAACAAAAAGTTATCATTTATCTCCTTGGAACACATAATGTTAGGAGATCAAACTGTAGAATCAATCTCAACCTCATCAAATTTGATATGAACCCTGTAACTCCTGACATATGAAATAATAGTGTAATTTTTTTTTTTACCTTTAGAAAAAATCTGAATTTTCTTTTATATATATATATATATAATTATTATATTATATTTGATACATCAGGCTTTTATGGCTATATAGTATGATATATGAGAAGATGGAGCTCACGATCAAGGAGGTCCAAACTGAGCAAAAATATGCAACTTGGTGCATATGACCATAGTATGAAATTCAGATAGCTTGTAAAGCCTGTGTAAAATGATTTCTTAAACAGTTATGTACAAATAATCAACTAACAATAGGCTATAATGATTTTTTTCTTTGCTAATAAAGCATAAACTATCCATATCAATCAGACGACGGAAGGCATGTAGTAGATTGTGTACATTGTTCAGCAAAGTTTTCATAATGTTGATAATTTAGAGGCCTTAGAAATTTGCGTATTAAATATTATACACTATAGGCTTTATAGGGTTGAATATGAGCAATAGTAATAATGCTTCTTAGCTAGCTTCACTAATAACAGTTTATTTGAATAACATGGCTATCTTCACTCGTAGTGCATGTGAATTCATTTTATTGTTTAAATGTCAGCTAAATGTCAGAATTTTCTGAAACAATGTTCTTTATACATGCTTTACAGAATGTACAGGTACAGTATACAAAAAAAAATACACAAAAAAATGGACAAAACATTTATAAAGCAGCATTTAAATATTGTCTAAGCACTGAAGCTAAACTTTGGTTTGCGGAAGGCAGGAATGTTTGATCTGTGTGGATTTTCTTTGGTGTAAATTGAACAGAACTGTGAGTGAAATCATACTTGTTCATTTTTTTAAAGATCCCAACAAAGTCCTGTATAATTTGGAGTAAAATAAAACTGATGTCCTCTTAAATTACATTTAAACCAAACTGTTTTGCATTAATCTCCCACAAGCTGAACCAAGAGAGACCACAGTAAGAGGCCAAGCAAGCATCAACAGTAATTCGAAAAATGTAGAGGTTTTAAACGTTGCTGGAAGCCTCTGATGACACACACTTCTTTCCTTTCAGTGAGGGAAACTGACGCAGTGGGGAGTCATCTGCATCATGTGGCATCAATGTCTCCTGATTAGTGTAATTGTATAGCAAACTGCAAGGCAAGAGATTGTGCAAAAAGCAACAAATTAATATGCAAATGAAGGGGTAGTTATCGCAGTTGGAAAGTGGTTGATAAGAAATCATTTCCATTAAAAGAAGACAGGAGAGGACAGTGACCACATCTCTGCCGCAGTGAAAGATCCAGCTTTTGTACGCTCAAAAAGTGCAAAATGTCAGTTGTACTGCGAAATGAATGGTTAAGATGTAATCAGGGATCCATACAGATGGTTTGGGTCATCAAGCATTCAAGTGCAGACTGATTAAATCAATGTGAAAATAGGTAATAGCACCCGTAAATGTGACCTTTACATTGGTCGAAGCATGAATTGTGTGTTCTAAGTTCAACAAACTCAAATCTGATGCAAAATCCACATGGGGACATGTTTCACCTCTCACAAAAATCCATATCGCGCAGATTTCTATTGAGATGACTGCATTTTGCCCAAAGAATTTCGCCATACAAAGGTAAACGTGAGTGCACCTTTAAAGCAAGGTTGTGGCTAATATCCGAAACCTGAAAAATGCTGTTCTGGAGACAGGAAGAGATCGATGCATGTTCAAATCAAGATACCTAAATCTAGATCATTTGGTTCATTTTGAAATCCAACAATCCTGTGCATGCTTTTCAGCATAAGAATTTTTTCCAAGACGTAAGAATTGTGGTCATTAAATATTCCCTATATATCTCTGAAGCTCACTTGATCTTGAACAAATTCATTAGACGTGATGTTAGTGCCTTGAAAGTTTCCTTAAAAGGTGTCTGTAGAACAAGAGGGCAGCGAGACACAGCCCACCTCTCTTAAGACAATGTTTACAGGCAAGAAAGTCAAAATCCAGCGGTCCCAAGGCCAAAAAAACCTCCTAACTTTCACAATTGTTTTTAAACCTTAAACTGAGAAGATGACCTGAAAGCCTATCTGAGCTTCACAAGTACTCAAAGGCAAGACGAGATTAGTTTGATCCAGATGTAACAAAAAATGTCAAATGCAGCATGTACTGGACGGGTGAGACCGGGCGAGCTCAAACTTATGTATAGCAATGCATTTGTTAACAGCACACAGGCAGATTTTCACATCACTATGGCTACCCCCAGTCTGCTATTGGTCAGACAAAATGTAGCCCCGCCTCCAAACTCACACCATTGGTGCTCAAACAAAAATATTGCAATTCCATTCAGTGTGCACCTGCAAGAATGCACATAGTGGGGGTAGACCAATCAAATTGTTAACCCTTAAAGTTCTGTAGCGAAAGGCGAAAGCATAATATGGGAAAGCAGCATAAAAAATAAAAACGAGTTTGCAAATTACGATTGCATAAGGCTGTACTGGGCAGATTGTCAAAGGTGCAATATATCCGGTCTTTCTTCCTGTCTATTATAGTGCCTAAAGAAAACACAGAGAGAAATTGAAGAATGTTTGGGTTTGTGAGAAGCAATACAAAAAAAATGCATTATTAATGACAAATAACAGTAAATCCATCGTACTATAACAGTGGAAACAACAGAGTCTTCTACTCTGTTAACACATTATTGGTCATCAGTCAGTACCACTTGCCAATAGGAATGAGAAATGCAGCACAGGTGATTGACCCTCTGATGTCACTCAGAGAACATCACTGCCCTATTTTGGCAGTCCAATCTTCACAGTCACTGTTCGTACAGGTTCTGTACCAGAGCAAAAGCAAGTTATAGGCGAGTCTGGGTCAAGCTTTGGCATACGCAAAAAGGCTCAACGCTCTTAAGTAGGCCGGAAAACCTAATATGGCATAATTTGTACGTCACAGGTTACGGTGGGACTAGTGGAGCTCTTGGAAATTTTACATTCAGGGCCCAAACCAGACTGGACAATTGAGGAATAGTGAAAGCAGGACATCTCTCTCCTGTTTCAAAGAGTTTTCCGCAAAATGCACATCCAATTGGGCTAACAAAGGAACATGGTGGGGAGGGACAGGAGAGGCAGTGTAAACATTGAAGAGAGAGGCGTTTCATTTGGCAGATAATGAGGCTTCTCAAAGGAGGTAGTGGGCTGAGAGCACTGGGAGGCGACTGAAGGACAAGGTGGTGATGTTTGGGGAAGACAGGGCTGACTGGGGTTTATGTGGGCGCAGAGGCGCTTTCCTGTGAGTTAGTCCTGTATGAGCCTTCCTCCAGTGCCCCCCTCCTCTCCTCTCGGCTGTCCCCTGCGGACACACCCATCGGGGGCTTATGTACAGTCACTGAGGCCTGGGGAAGGATGGAAGAGTTGGTTTCCTCCCCATCCCAAAATGACCTGCCCGGGACATCTGAGACAAGAAAAATAGAGTTTGTGAAAATAGGCACATGCAGTAGCTCAGCTCCAAACATGGAAGAATATGGTTTGCTAGGTAAAAGGATATTAGACTGAAATAAGGTGCATTTCTAAATGTCATTTATATATGTAAGGTGTTCATCTCACCAGTGCTATAGCGTTGTGACGCCGGTAGTCGTGGTTCATGGTTGGTGAGAAACATAGAGGCGTTCTGCTGGCTAATAAAACTCTCCAGTGCCGTGTCCGTGTGCTCGGTGCGCTGATCCCGCTCTTGATGGCCGCTCTGGTGTCCGTCCCGAGAGATCTGAGCCACAAGTGGGTCGTCCTCTGTCAGGTAGGCGTATGGACAGTACTCACGCGTGCGTGAGTAGATATTGGCGTTGTCGTAGCAGTCTGAGCAGATGACTAGAGGGCCAGCTCCCCCTAAAAAGACAAACAGGAGTCAGGATGGTGACCGGTGAGGCAAACTATGTAATGACATGAATGATGACAGAAAATTCCTTTTTAAGCAAATAAATAATAAAAATGTATGAATTCAAAATGTAATGTTACCATTGGGGACATTTGCCTGTCCCTCTCTGGATTCACTCCGGTGGAAGCTGCTACGTCCAGCAAAGAAAGAGCCCACATGACTACCCAGCATTCCATTAGCGTCTGGATCAACATCACTGCTCACTTCACCGTAACATACTCCTGTTGAAACACATCACAACGGGCATCCATTATAATGACTCGTCTAGACACTAAATGAGTTGTCAAATTTAATATTTTATTTTACAGCCTTTATGAAGAAATAAACTCTTGCTAGAGGAGCACAGCATGATATTACCATCAGTGCCTTTGTGGACATAACCGTTAGCATGAGAGGGCATGAGCTGCTGGTGGCTTCCGTTCTCTGAGTTACTGTATCCCTCCTGAGGCTCTGACAGCGTACCCTGAGACGAGAGGTAACTGGGAATGTCTGCTGGTAGGTTCATCTCATCTGGAACACACCCAACAGAAAGATTTAAACATTAAACTTTTTTGTGCATACATTTGTAAGATTGTTACAAACTGTTATAATGCCTATTTCAATAGCACGGTACAGCTGTTGCATTTATTATATTCTGACTGTGATTATTTGAGATAATATACTATACTAAATCAAACAATCTGGGTTCAAAATATGTGAAAGACTACTTAAACCTTAAACTAATTTAAAGCAGATCAAAAAGAGACACATTTATTCTAAATATTAAAATATTTACAACATTTAAGTAAATAGTATGTTATATTTAATGAATATATTTAAACAAAAGTATATTATATTTTATTAAGTGTATGCAATTTTTGTTAAACATTGTTTTTAAAACAAGTCATGTTTATGCGTACTAACATGAACAAAACAGACTATCAAATTGTTAATTTAATTATCTCTGCTAATAATTAGCCAACCAAAATTTCATAATCACAGAAACCCTACTAGGCATTCTTTTTTGCAACTGGACATCATAAGACATCTTCAAAACAAAAATGAGAATTTTTTTTTAATGTTTATACTATTTTTAGTTTTAAATGTTTAAATTGTCCACTGACCTGTATTTGTTATGCTGTAGTCTTCACTCTTTCTCCTCATGTGGTAAATGACGATGACCCACACAAGCGAGGTGCCAACAACGCAGCAAACGACCACCATCACAACAATGCCAACCGTTGTCCATCCATCCTGACCGTATACGCTGGTCACCGGGTCACAGTTGGCCGAGGGCAAGACGCTGAGGTAGATATGACCACGCTCTGTGCCCAGCGTGTTGGACATAATGCATGTGTATTTCCCTGCATCAGCAGGACCAGCATCAACGATTATGAGGAGCTGATTGGCTGCAGCGAAGAAGTGACGTTCCGTCAGTATTAACGGGGCGTCGTCTTTGGTCCAGTTGAGGCGGGGGGTGGGGCTACCACGAGCTATGCACTGGAGGACAGCAGTCTCACCTCGGGCAACATTACGGTCCTCTAGAGGGCGCTGAAAGGATGGGGTTTCTGTCAAAAAGAGCAGATTTTAATGATTAAATAAATGATTATTAAATATAATTGAGAAGAAAACTTTTGGCATTAGATCACTGTAAAATACTATACCTAGCACAGTAAGAGTGGCATTGGCCGACAGGCTTCCCGCCTCGTTTTTGGCTGTGCAGCTATAGATGCCCATATCCTCCGCCTTCACATTAGCAATGAAAAAAGTGTCATCGTCTGGCATGACATGCATCCTTCTTTCACGGGCAGCAGGGAAATTGATGCCGCCATCTTTTTGCCATGCGATCTGGGGTGTCGGGTGTCCCTCTGCAGCGCACTCCAACCTAGCGACTGTCCCGGTGCGGATGGTCAGATCCATGGGTGTCTTCAGGAAGGTGGGGAGCTCTGGGAAAAGCCATTAGTGAGTTATTTTCACTGCTTTACACAGGTAAGTCCAGAAAGTCATAAAAATATCTGGATTATCATCATAAAATTGGACTAAAACAACAAAATTGTGCAACAACAAAAAAAGCACCATGGTATTATCATGATTTCTTTCATGAAGTTTATTTGAAATATGGAATAAATATGATTATCATTAAGGACAATTACTAAGTTTACTATTATTTATTACTTACTACATTATTATTACCGCTAATGCCATTACTATTTATAATCCATTCGTCAAGTGGTCTGTGTTTATGTGAGTATTTTAATATCTGAAGTAAATTATATTATTAAAGTTTAATTATAACATTAAATCATACATTTCAGTTACTTATTAAATTACTCTACCTTGTGCAATATTTATTAAAGCCTTAAAATCATTTTATGTACGGAAATTTATGTAAGCAAATATTACACTAACAATAAATGATTTTCAGCATGAAATGCAACAACAGAATTCATCTTCTGAGTAAACAAAAACAAGCAAGTTAATCAAAACCCTAAACAGCACCGTTTGTTACAGTGTTTACTTCGAGAATAATGTTTCTGTTATTGTCATTCTATTATTAGGTTACAAATCCACTCTTCTTCCATCAGCATCATGAACTGATATAAACAGAATAATTACATTTCTGAGGTCGGCATCCCAGAGGGCTGCTATGTTTGTTCAACGGACATGGAAAATTAAAAATGGACAGAGCTCTAAAAACAACCATGGAGAAATGAGGGTAAATAAGGGGAGGGAAAAAAAACAAATGCCAAA
>NC_139973.1:6805000-7039702 GCF_963993115.1 Abramis brama | reverse complement strand
CAATTTATCAAAGCATCTGAAGAGATCATAGTGCTTTAGCAATACGCCAATAAAGACTACTTAAACCTTATCACATTTAAAGAAGCCAAAAGAAGACATTTATTCTAAATATTAAAATATTTACAAAATTTAAGTAAATAGTTTAAATTTAAATTATATTAGATTTAATGAATGTAACATATTTAAATAAACATTAAGCATGTCCGGCTCTTTATATTCTCATTCATGCATTTCATCACTCTGAAGTGTCAGTAGTGCTATATATTTACATACCGCCAGAGCCGGACAGTAACGGAGTACATTTACTTGAGTACAGTACTTAAGTACAATTTTGAGGGATCTGTACTTTACTCGAGTATCATTTTTGGGGAGTACTCATGACTTTACTCAAGTACATTTGAGAGGCAAATATTGTACTCTTTACTCCACTACATTTCTATCCATAACTGTGAGTACCCGTTACTTCTAAAAAAAAAAAGGAAAAAAGAAACATCTCGGAAACCCTCAATTTGTTGTTTCCCTCTCAAATGTGATTGGATTGTGCAGGCACCACTGATTGGGACAGCCTATCAGCAATCACCTTCAGCTTTCCGCCAAAGTCAACTCCATGGTCAGATTTAGATGAGAGACTAAACCATGGACGAAACAATGGATGAAGACGCAGCAGGTCCATCCCGGGAGCGATATTTTTTTTCCCAAGATGGTAGGGGAAGACTCATGAATATTCATTAGGGAAGTCATCCCTGATTGGTCTTAACCCCAGTGACGGGTAGGATTTAGGGGCGGGGTTAGGGAGGTCATAAGACCCCCAGTGACGGGTAGGTTTAGGGGTGGGGTTAGGGGTAGGTCATCAGACCAATCAGGGATGACTTCCCTAATGAATATTCATGAGTCTTCCCCTACCATCCTGGGGAAAAAAATATCGCATCCCGGGAATGTGCCAACCCGTGGCCCCACCTCGCCAGACTATTTTAAATTTCTGAACAAGTTAATGATAGTTTTCGCTTCAAGTGTTTGCTGTGTTTACCAATGTAAGCACTGTGGCAGTAGTAATGCAATATTTAGAAAATGTACTCTTGTACTCTTGATACTCAAGTACTTTTAAAAACAAGTACTTTAGTACTTTTACTTAAGTAGACATCTGACTGTAGTACTTTTACTTGTACTTGAGTAAAATTTAGCAAGGGGTATCTGTACTTTTACTCAAGTAATGAAGCTGTGTACTCTGTCCGCCTCTACATACCGCAATATACAAAATATAGCAAAATCTCTGACCATAGACATTTTTATACCGTGGTAATAATATATATTTTCATACCGCCCAGCCCTACTCTAGACCCGTGAGAATATTGTAACAATCAATTTCCATAAGGCACTAACCATTAACAGTGAGCTTGGCCACAGTGGAGTAGTTGGAGCCAAAATGGTTGGAGACCACACACTGGTACTGGCCCTCGTCGGTGAAATTGACGTTGAGCAGGTGGAGTACGGTGGTGTAGAGAAGAAGCTGATCCTGGTACCGAGCATAGTTCTGCACCTGAGCGTCATACAGCACCTCTCCGTCTTTGCGCCAGGCGGTGCTCATGGGAGAGTCGCTGCTGCTGAACGCAGAGCAGTTCAGAGTGATGTTGGTCCCGCGTAAGGCCACAACGGTCTTGGGGTGAGCGCTGATCTGGGGTTTAGGGAAGTCATCTGCAAGTGACACCAAAATAAAGAGATCTTAATCCAAGATATAGCTAAACTTTTTATATTTAAAGTTTTACTTCTTAATCATAAAATAACTTCTTTTTTTTTTTTAAATGCCACAAGACACGCCACATTAGCCAAAAAGGTCAAAGACATTTCATTAAGAGTGCTGTGAAAAGTGTTTTTGTAAGAGAAAGCATGAGGTAACTGTCAGGTCACTCACTGCAGACAAACTCCTCCGGTTTAACAACAAGCACACTAGATCCTGCCAGGGATGCGGGATGAGCGCAGACAGCGGTGCAGGATTGCTGGAAGTGACTGTCAGTCAACCACTGGCCCAACCACTGCAGCTGACAGTCACACAGGAGACTGCTGGTGTTCAAATCACTGAGGAAGATCACAATACATGCATTATTGAGAATACATACTAACATACAGATACAAATGCAACAAAAATATATTATGGAAAATGCAGACATCGAACATACGTGAAATACATACAGTCTGTAGATAGAAAACAATCACTTACAGTGTTTTAAGTTTTAAATGAGTGAAAGCGTCAGGATGAATAGACATGATGCCATTCTTACTCAGGTCCCTGTAGGACAAATTCAAAAAGATTATTAATATGGAAACAGTACAAATGAGGAGGGCTTTGTGTTTTGTTGAATAATAGAAAGGATTAGATTAAATTGGATTTGACTGCTGTCATTGTCTTTACATTGCAAATGCAAATAGGAACAATATAACAGCATTACCTTATAAATCTAAAATCCATGACAACCAATAGTATAAGCATAATCAGATATATTGGTGAATATAATGATATTAGCCAAATATCTATTATAAAAATCCCCAATAAATTCAGATCAAAGAAATGTTATGGGGTCAGAGTGTAAAAGGGTTTAAAATGTAATACTTTTTTTTTTTTTATTATTAAGTTTTGATGCTCAATTTCAAAGGAATCAAGTAAAATTTTAGATTTATGGAACCATGGAAGCCTATTTCTGCCTAAGAGTTAAAAAGGGCTTTTTACCTCACAATTGCAACTGTATTGCTTATAAGTGTGACTTTGAAATATCACAGTTTAAATTTAAAGTCTGCATGACATTATTTTAAATGCACGTTTTATATCTTTGTGTGAACAATTCATCTGTGAATACGTTTTATTTAAAAAAAATGTTTTGACCTTGTAATGTTTTTCAAAATGACATAACTGGACCTCCCAGTGAAAACAGCAGACTTCTTTCTGATATATGCAGAACAATATCTGGAAGGATTTCTATATTACTGCATCTAGTAACAGGAGACATGACATTCCCAAAATACTAAGGGCTAAAAGAGAGACTCACAAATGCTCCAGCTCCATCAGACCCTCGAACGCTTTTTTAGTGATGGTCCTGATTTTATTATTCTGTAAAACTCTGGAAAACACAGACACAAGCTTACGTCAAACCACACTTCACATCTCGGAGTCAGATGAAACAGCTCATTTCCACCAACAAACTTACAGCGAGTTCAGCCTCTTCAAACCCACAAACATGCCAATTAAGTCCTCAATGGCGAGGGATATCTCATTATTACGGATGTCCCTGGAATAAAAAAAAAAAAAGAGAACCATCAAAAAGTTAGCAAACTTCCAACTGCTACTGAGTAGAATGTTTTCTATAACCTTAAAATGTCAGAGCTGCTTTCTTTAGGAGATTGTACTTCTATATACAGAGAATTATGGTTCTAAGGCTCTACGGCTCAACGGAAGCTCAGCATCATTGTATGCTTATCAAATATAATAGGGGGTTTTGTACGGACAGGCTGATATGTGGGAGTATTGTGATATCATCTTCACGCACTACTGGACGTAAAAGGCTGTCATCGCTTTACAACTGTGCCAAAGGGACGTGGCTGAGGATACAAGAGGTGGGCATGTTTGAATGTGCTCTTTTTCTATAGGGTGAGCTGAAACGCAGAAACTAAACTAAAAGGACTTATATAGGGGCTTAAACTAAAGGGATAGACTATATTGTTTGCAATTATGGGCTCATCTTATTTTATAGAGATATGCTACTTCCATTTTCATTAAATCTGTTGTACACATTAACACACCTGTCTTCATCTGAGAGCAAATATGCGATAAGAAGATAAATTCATTTCAAAATTGGCACATCATTTTTCAGCAAAAGGGTTTATGAACTTATCGCTGCCCCAGTTACATTAAATTATAACTGTAATAATATACGTATTACAGCAAATTAAAAAACATAAAATATTTATAATTTTATTGTGAAATGAAAATGAAAAATAAATGAAGACAAAAGAAGTGAAGTGACATTTTTGAAAACAACACATTTAACCTTTTCATTGCCATCAAAGGGAACTTGCTGAACCTAAACATAGGAGCCTGATAAAAAAATAATAATAATAATAATTCTAATTTAAAAGAAAAATGTTAGACTAAAATAATGCATTCTGTATATAAACTACAGACTTATTTAGTGTTACCGAAGACATGTATAATGTGAGAGACAAAAGGGAAATGTGGTTTATCTTACAATGTACGGGCGTTAGTCAGGCTGCTGAACACTCCTTCCCCCAGGTGTGTGATTTGATTGTCACCCAAGTTGAGATTCTGCAAGAGACTGAGACCAGCAAACACCCAGTCCTCCAGACGACTCAAGTGATTGAAAGACAAATCCCTGGAAACCAAACACACACACACACACCCATTAATCTAGTGGCAACAATCAAATTCAACACCTCGAGAAAAAACACCCAGAAAACAACGACTGACCAAGCATTTCTAGAACAGAATTGCATTACATTATTGCATATAGGTTAAAAGTTTAAGGACAAGGCTGAAGTCACTCACAATTCTTCCAAGCGATGGCAAAACTCCCAGGCATCGGCTCGGATGAGTCCGATATTGTTCTGATTGACCCGCAGAATCCTTAGCATGTGCAGTCCATACAGCCAGCCCTTATTCAGCTCCGTCAAATTATTATACTCCAACTCTCTGGAAAAGGACACATCATGTGGAAGAGAAACTTAATAAATTAGCTGAATTAAACAACAAAAAATAATCAAACCCTCCACTTTAAGGTGATGTATGGTTTAAAATAAAAATGCTACTAAAACCAAGTCTCAATATAGGGGTGGGCGATAGGGTAAAAAGATCATATCACAATATGAATTAATCACAATTCTTTTTCATGTTGGTTTTAAACACTATTTTGCATCCAAACTGTTAGATATAATTGAGATTAACAAGATATAATTGAGTGTTTATGTAAACCTAGTGTGTATTTGAGAGTTTATGCACAAAAAGTGAAAGAACTTAGTTCAGTACTAAGTCTCTCTCTCTTATATATACACTCCTGAACAAAATCTTAAGACCGGGGGAAACATTGCAAGTATTCGCATTTCGCGCTGGTGGATCATGACCGGGTTGTAAGTACTGCTTCAAAATGCCAAAAGAAGAAACAGGAGCAAGAGACAAAAAATAGAGAGCAGGCAATTTATTGAAAACTGCATTTAAACTCAAACAGACTATTCATCAGCTGATCAAAAGTTTAAGACCATAGCCCAAAAATAAACCCACAACAGAACTAAAAGTGTCAAAAAAGGACTCCGTAGTGAGTAGCCCCACCGTTCTTGTTGATCACTTCAAACACTTGTTTCGGCATGCTTTATGCGTCTGTTTCCAGGAGGCTGCTGGGAACGTTGCTCCATGTGGTGAAGATGGCTTCACGAAGGGCATCCATGGTCTGGAACTGATGTCCGTTTTTGTAAACTTCCCTTGCCATCCATCCCCAAATGTTCTCAATGTGATTTAGATCAGGGGAACACGCAGGATGGTCCAAAAGAGCAACGTTATTCTCCTGGAAGAAGTCCTTCGTCAGTTGTGAACTGCAGCGTTGTCCTGTTGAAAGACCCAGTCATTACCGCACAGACGAGGGCCCTCAGTCAAGAGGGATGCCCGCTGCAACAGGTCCACATAGCCAGCCATGCACAACCTGAAGCTCCATTTTCCCATTGAAGGAAAAAGCACCCCAGATCATAATGGAGCCTCCTCCACTGTGCCGCGTAGAAAACATCTCCGGTGGGATCTCCTTGTCATGGCAGTAACGTTGGAGGCCATCAGGACCGTCCAGGTTACATTTTTTCTCGTCAGAGAATAAAAGTTTCTTCCACCTTCAATGTCCCATGTTTGGTGCTCCCTTGCAAATTCCAAATGGGCAAGTTTGTGGCGTGGGAGGAGACGTGGCCTTTGAAGACGTTTTTTGTTCTTGAAGCCCTTCTCTCGCAGATGACGTCTTATGGTTATTGGGCTGCAGTCAGCATCAGTAAGGGCCTTAATTTGGGTCGAGGATTGACCTGTGTCTGCACGAACAACCCGTCGGATCCTCTGGCTCAGTGCAGGTGAATTTTTTTTGGGTCTACCACTTGACTTTTTTGTCCCATAACTCTTAGGATCTTTTAAGAAATGTAAAATGACTCTCTTACTGCATCCAACCTCGGCAGCAATGGCGCGTTGCAAGAGCCCTTGCTTGTGCAGCTCAACAATCCTGCCACGTTCAAAGAGAGAAAGCCTTTTTGCCTTTGCCATCAGGAGATCGTGACAGTAGGACTGCTTGAAGAACAATGACATGAAAGCCATATTTTTGTGTAGATTTTACCTTTTTACGGCTATGGTCTTAAACTTTTGATCAGCTGATGAACAGCCTGTTTGAGTTTAAATGCAGTTTTCAATAAATTGCCTGCTCTCTATTTTTTGTCTGTTGCTCCCGTTTCTTCTTTTGGCATTTTGAAGCAGTACTTACAACCCGGTCATGATCCACCAGCGCGAAATGCAAATACTTGCAATGTTTCCCCCGGTCTTAAGATTTTGTTCAGGAGTGTATATATATACACACAGCTTTTTTGACAATATTTTATGCATTTTAATTATTTATAAAGCAATATCTATTAATTGCTCTAAAATGGCTTAAAGGGTGTTTTTTCCCCCCAGAGGAACAACCACTTAAAATTATTGGCAAGTTGTTTAGTGTAGGTAGTAAATTACAGTTAAGATGTCTATAAAAAAAATTAAATGCTTAAAAATATAGTAATAATTAAAATAAAACAATGTAAAACCCTGCATGCATTGACTCACAGCTCCTCCATGTTTTCCAATCCAAAGAGCGCTCCATCCATCAGCTTTGTGATGCCGTTACGCTGCATCTTCAACGATTTAAGAGCCTTCAGTTCTTTAAAAATGAGACTTTCCACCACACGAATCCTGTTGCGCCTCAACTCTCTGAAAAATGACGAAAACATAAAGAGGCACATTACAATAAGAACGTCTAAACCATGGTGCTAACAACCAGAGAGAGACAAGACGACAAGGAAAAAAACTCCCCACTTGATAATATCAGTTGCATTTAGCAAGCAGTAATTCTGTCAAATACATACAATCTAATTGAGCACTGCAATAACATCCAATTCATTAGCCATGAATACTCACAAGACTTGGAGCTGAGAGAGGGTGAAGACTTTATCAGGCAGCAGAGAGAGCCTGTTCTGGTTTATCTTCAACACCAGAAGGGAGCTGATGTTTCCAAAACAGCCAGGCTCTAAGGAACTTATCTTGTTTTTGCTCAGGTTGCTGTTGTGACAGAGAAAGGAAACAAGACAGTTATCCATAAACCTCAAAAGGAATCAGAAAAACACCAATTATTTAATGACATAGTAAAGATCAAAGCAACATTTGACGACATTTAAAGGGTTAGTTCACCCAAAAATGAAAATTCTGTCAGTAATTACTCACCTTTATGTTGTTCCAACCCCGTAAGACTTTCGTTCATCTTCGGAACAAAAATTAAGATATTTTTGATTAAATCTGAGAGCTGTCACACTCCTTCATAGGCTGCTAGGCAATTTCATTCTGCCGGCCCAGAAAAGTCAGTAAAACATTGTTAGAATAGTCCAAGTGACTACCGTGGCTCAACCTTAAGTTTATCAAGCAACGAGAGTACTTTTTGTGCACAAAAAAAATAAATAAAAAAAATAACGACTTTATTCAACTATTCATTTTCTTCTGTGTGGGTGCGAGAGCTTGAGTGAGAACTGAGAAGATGACACTCACGATCATTTGATGGGAAAGTGTGAAAGGTAAGCCATTCATTTTGAGGCATTAGTAAGGCATTTTTAAGTTTCCTCGTTGGATTCTCACGATTCGGACATCCAGGAAATGCACACTTTTGAACCATTTTAAACACTACATCGAGACCCATCTGCGTCATCTTCTCTGTTCTCGCGTATGCGTCGCGGCGCTCCCGTGAACTCACGTCAGAGGCTCACACAGAAGAAAATTAATAGTTGAATAAAGGCGTTATTTTTGTACACAAAAAGTATTCTCGTCGCTTATTTACTAACGATGTTTAACTAACTTTTCTGGACCGGCAGAATGAAATTGCCTAGAAGCCTATGAAGGAGTGAGACAGCTCTCAGATTTCATCAAAAATATCTTAATTTGTGTTCCGAAGACGAACGAAAGTCTTACTGGGTTGGAACAACATAAGGGTGAGTGATTACTGACAGAATTGTAATTTTCTGGTGAACTAACCCTTTAAGTTGTCACACTGACTAATGAAGTGTAGAAGATAACTTCTTTAGAGAGCTCTCTTAAACTACTTAGAAGTTCACTACAGTCTTACCGAAGTGCACAATTCAGACAAGCCTGAGTACAAAAATCAGGACAAAAAATGAAAAACTCACAGGTATTTCAGCTGCATGGGAGGGAATGATCCGGCCTTAAGTTCAGATATAGAATTAGAGCTCAAGTCCAGACTTTCCAGAGATGAATATGGCAACAGCTGCTCCGCCATAACTTCAGAGATTCGGTTATGAACACTGAAAATAAACAACAGATGGTTATGTACTATATGATCACTTAATCTTAATGAAATGTAAAATAGTAAACAATCACGGAATCCATGTACTGTTACATTTCAGTAGCTGTGTCTTATTTATTATCATCGTGTTTATTATAAGCAACTGGAGCAATTTCACCAGCTATAAACAGCAGTAAAGAGTGAAAAAGGATGAACGTAGAAGTTAACTTACAGTGACAGCACAGTAATGTTGGACGAGGCATCTCCAAGAAAAGGCACCGCTGTAAGTTCGTTCTGATTCATAGACCTATATTCACACAAGAGTGAATTATTAAAACCTGAAAAAGCAGTCACTGAAGAATAAAAGACTTTACAGAACAATATAGCCTATTATAAACCTGAAAACTGAGGAAAATGACTAAAGAAATAGCAAAAGGAATATCTGGTTGTATTCATATACAAAAAGTAATATGCCAGCAAGTGTGTAACCAAAAATATTTAAGACTGGGGGTCAAATGTCAAGTCTATAATTTGCACCCTCCATTCAGATTTGGTAAAAATACTTTTCACACCATTGCATACTTAAATAAATAATTAGTTACAACAAATCAAAGCAAAATAAACAATATACCAAACTAAACCAGCAATAGTAAACAGAACTTAGCTAAAAACCTAGATGGCGAGAAAAAAGGATAAACAGAAGATATGGCAAGGTAGTTAAACGCATAGGTACCTACAGTAAACCTCAAAACGTCCAGTTGAATAAAACATATAAAGTCTGTCATAACGAAATAATAGTCAGAAAAACTTAATATTTTGAACTGGAACAACCTATTTAGACAAAACATAAAAGAAAATCTAAGTTTCCATCCGTGTTTTGTATAACGTTAGCTAATTTTCATCAGTCTTTTCTGGCTTATATACTGTAGTATGATATAATAAGAATATGGAGCTCATACTCGCGAAGGAAACCCATTCAGAGGCCAAAACTGAGCGGGAAAATATGCAATTTGGTACAGATGTTGTTATTTATATACCCAGAAATAAAGATGAAATACTGATAGCTTATAAAGTAAACCTATGACACAACATAAGATTTGATAAAAAGCAAATAAATACTACTAAAATGGAATAACTGTCAGTGATGCGTTAGTATTGTGCACATGTGCAGCCCTGCTGGAGGATGACCATCAGGCAATGTAAACAACATCTCCTCTATTACTCACGCATGGGTGATCCAGGCTGGAGCTTCCAGAGCCGCAGAAGTCAGTCTTTTCCTATTGCAATCCAGCAGCTGAGCTGCACCTGGACCCTCAGAACACGTACAGGGAGAAGGGCAAGTGTCCAGACCCACGACACTCACTATGAGCAGGAACAGGGCCTGGGGGATGGGCCAGGCCTCCGCCATTTTGAGTTTCTTGATCGCAGATGATCAATCCAAATTATGGCATCAATGAGACACAGAGATAAATCTGTGTTTTAGAATATACATCTGATTTCATATAAATCCAAATTAATCTGAAAAGCATAAAATCAATCCGGAGCCATCACTTTGCTCTCTCAGCTCGTCCTTTCGAAATTCCCTTCTTCCGCCTTGCAATCTCTGCAGCTTCAAGAATTCCCAAACGGAGCGTCAAACAAGCTTCAGGACGTGGAAATGTGGCTCAGATATCCCAAAAGAGTTCATGTCCTATATTAGATTATGACTTTGCATTTGAAGAAAATATATGATATAACTGAAAAATCGCCTTTCCAAACATTGTTCCTCGACTTTTTTCCCAAGGAAAAACAAAAGCATCTTCTTCCGTTGACACGTGAGCCACCTCTCTGTCACGTGCTGCTGGAGGCCTCACGTCATTGGCCAGTCGACAAATCCATCAAACTTTGATTTTTTCCACATTCTTTCAACAAAAATAGTTTTAAAACAATTATTCTAGTGGTTATTTTCTCATTAAAAGCGAATTTTACGACAGCCTTTCAATTTGATTGCGTCTCTTTAATTATTTTGTATTTATTTATGAAGTTTGCCAGATTTTCTTTAAGCTTGACCACTACATCAGAACTTTAACTTCCCATCTTTTATCAAAACGGGTTAAAATGTACTTTACACATATAAATAATATTTAAATTCACTTGATATTTATCTGTTTATTTTTTATAACAAAGAATTGTACTTGTTGCACAGTACTGTCATTATCATCATTCAAAAACCATATGGTAATCTGATTAAAAATGTATGTAATGTAGGCTATGTAAAATATGTAATGTTGTTTTTCTCAAAATATTTTTTTATTAATCTTTGTTAACTTTAGTTAATAAAAAATACAACTGTCCAATCATTGTTAATGTATCTGAACAATGGAACTTTTAATTTGAATAATGTATTAGTAATTATTAAAATTAACATGAACTAAGATTAATGAACATTTTAGAAGTATCTCTCATTGTTAGTTCATGTTAACATATGAAACCGTATTGAAAAATGTTACTGAAATAAAATAATACTAATAATGAATTTGATTGGTTGCTAAGATTGATTCCCACAGCAACATCAATCAACAAGACATCATCAACACAGCAATGAAATCGTATTTATTGACGTGAAACAATGACATGATCTAACTCGTATGTATGTGCTAAGGGCCATTTCTCTGACTACACTCTCGAAGTATAAATTAGACACTATAATGAGAAGAGATATTTCTTCTCTTGAACCATGTCAGCATGTAGACATCTGTAATATAGGCTATTGTGTCCAATGATATAATAACAAAGTTATAAGATCCATTTTCCATATACATTTATTTCAGTGTAGTTTATCTTTATATTCTAGGCTATTTGGTATATTACTTGCAGCTATTGCGTTGTGTAAGACATTTATTTAGGCCAATATAGCCTATAGGCTATAGGAAAGCAACTATTGATTGTAATTAAAAAATAATCAAACAAAAACTGAAATAAAAAATGGTACTTTTAGCTAAAGCATGTTTTAAATTGGGTTCCGTTAGTTAACAAAAAAAAAAAGACTTGACTGCTTTGACATAAACAGACACATTTATTGTCTAACAGCAGATAATCCACTTGCCCTAACTTACCAGAATTGCCCCCACATGTTAGTCAAACATTTGACAATTCAGAAATGTCAACTGTCACTCATTCTGAGACTCGACACTTCTTTTCACATGCACGCTCTCACGCCACACACCAAGTTTCTCACGCAGAGAAAAATCGTGAAGCAAAGAGCTAGACAAGACAGAGCAGGTTCCCTTTGATATGAAACTAATTCTCACCTCTCAAATTCTGTCAATTTTATTATGAAATTCAAACAATAAATACCGTTTTGGCGCTTTTAAATGTGACAGATTGCTGTAGCGCCTCAGTTCAAGCGGCACGAGAACCGATATCTCTCTTCACTAGTTAATAGTAAATAAACACTAATAAACAATAATAGGTATGTTGAAAGATTGAGTACAACTTATCAAATGTAAATGCCTCATACATAATATCGATCAATCAGTGTTTTTCAACCATGGAAAGAGGTCAATAAAACAGCTGGAGAACAATGTCACATAATGTTACATTTACCTCAGGAAAGCCATTTATGACCATAGCACGTTAGTTGGCTAGAAAAATTTGTATTTTATAATATATTTAGTATTAGTAGCTTATAAATGAGTATTTTGCTAAATATATGCACTATATTACATATTTATTATAAAGTTGTTATTATAATAAAAAACGCATTATATTTAATTTGAGTTGTTATTTTTAACCTTTAATAATACCAGCTGACAGGGCTCTCTGTAGCCTGTGTAGCCTACAGCATTATGTGAGAATTTCTTTCTTGAGAAAAATGTATATGTATCTGTACTATTTATCCAAATGAATCGATATTGAATCAAGATCGGAATCAAACCACAAGAATTGAATTGAATTGAAATTGTAAAATTTGTATCAAGCAATAATAAAAGCAGTAGCCTACCAGTCATTGCACCATTTTTTTTTACATCCTCCAAATCCCCCCTCCCTTTCCATAATTCACACTCCAAGGTAAACTCAAAAGTTGACAGTTTTACAAAATATGAACAGTTCATTTCCTAAAAAATAAACTAATATACATGTAGCCTAAATAGTAATAGCTGAGTAAAGTTTGATCACAAACTTTGATGTTGACTTGACAAAGCCTTATCTGAAAATTTGAAATAACTTTGAAAAGCTTAAAGTTTGAACATTTTACTCAAAGTCAATAAAAGCTTGTTAGCATGATCTAATGCATTGTTAACATGTTTAAACAAGTCGCTATAGCATGTTTTAGCATGTTGCTAGCATGTCTCTAGCATGATTAGCTCATTGTTAACATGTTTTAGCATGTTGCTAGCATGATTTAGTATGCTGCTAGCATGTTTACAGGATGTTGCAAGAGATAGATAGATAGATAGATAGATAGATAGATAGATAGATAGATAGATAGATAGACGACATTTGAGGATTGAAGGATACAGTATGTTCTACAAAATAAAAACAGTTCTGGAAGTGGAATAGTTAAAGTAGAGCAGGTATAAACTAATACTGAATCTATAGCCTACTGCTTATAAGCATGTCACAGATTTTCATTTAGAGAGAGGTGCATATACCTTTGAATATCATATTACACAGACATCAAGTATTTCACACGCATAATATACTGTTTGATGTTGGCAGATAAATCAGCATCACAGAATTTTAAATCTTACAGATTTATCTGGCCAACATCTCTAGGAGTGAATAAAGAATGTCTGTTTTACTGAGGTACTGACTCTTTAGGCCTTGTCAGCATTAACTGCATTGTTCAGTCTTGTAGGCTGGAATTCTTTCTAGGAAAATGCTTTAAAATATAGCTTTGAGCAATTTTTTGGACAGGTGAGTACATGTCTTTTCTCTCCTGCTCCATCATACGCCCTCATCATATGTAGAGGAAACAGGTTATTTGAGATCTGTGGACGTGTTAAGTCTGTAACAATGGATATGTCGCAGGAGCAAACACAGGTAGCCAGTTTACCTCGAAATCTGCGAAAGAGAAAGAAGTGGTCAGACATGACAAACATGTATCAGCGAACCTGTCAACTGGACATCAGTTCACCCACAAAAATTGTGCTTGTCATTGGTACGGAAATTAAGGTGATCCTAGACAGGTAGGTAATATAATAATATAATAATCCATTGTTTTTATCCATTGTGTTCTTAACAAATTGCACAGCTGGTGCATTGAGGAACAGTATCAGTAGCCAAGCCTATATTGTAGAGTGGAAAAAAGTACCAATTATTACTGTTTTTATTATACATAGGCATGCATATGCAAAATCAAAAAAATATGGTGTGAACTCTAAACATTAAATGCATTTTTTAAAATTAAAGACTTAAGTAAAAGTACTTTGACAATGGGCATGATTGTCGCCTACTAGCGGTCAGCGGACGTGGTTATGTCCTCATGAAGAAAGCTATTTTATTAGTAGTCTTATCCTGTAACCCCCAATTGTGTCTACTCAATATCAATATCAACTCAACTGCAAATGGACAATGTTTCTTAACAGACCAATGTAGGTAGTTCCTCCATAGCATGTAAATAATTTATATGACTCTAAATCTAATAAAATGACGTTTACTCACCTAAATAATCTGAATTATATTTTGGGTGAATGATAATGGCTTGTCTGAAGGTAGTTTGTGCAGCCTCCACACGGTTCACCATGAAAGAAAAGGGTATTAAAATCACAATTAATTGCTTTTAATAGGTTTATTCAAAGTATTTGCACCATGTGTTTGCAAGTTTAAGAAAAAGGGCTTGGCATCCTGAGGCAAAATATTGTATTGCAATAAAAAAATGCAATATTGGGTTCAGTCCAGTTCAGTCGCGCTTGTGTTAACAGCGCCCTCTAGCTGTGAGTCTCTTGTGCTGCACACTGAGTTGTGGGCGTTTCCAGACGTTTCAAGTCCTCCGTTCTCTGGACATACACCTGCTTTTGTTCAACCAATAGGCTCTCTGACACGGTGACATCTCTCAAGTAAATAAAAAGGTTAAAGGTAAATTGTTGAATTCACTTTGAAAGAAAGACGCATCTTCAAAATCATGGTGCCCCGCCGATCACTTACAATTGACACTGAGAAAGCGACCAAGACGACATACGTGGTCGGAACGGAGTTGACGGTGAATTTAAACAGGTGAGAGAGTTTTTTTTATCATGCATTATGCGAATAGACAATATATTAGAATAGAATTTAGAGCGTTGTTTTATTTTAAGGGGACAGTAGGCTAACAAAAGACGCGTTCATTAACAGGGCGACTGAGCTCAAGGGAATTAAACAAAAGAGGAGTCTATTTTAATGGCTCGAAAGACATACTTAAAGGGACAGTTCACCCTACAATGATAAACCTTTCCTCATTTACTCGCATTCATATCGTTTCAAAACCCCATGACTTTCCTTCTTCCGTGGAGCACAAATTGATATATTGAATGTTTGGGTCTGACAGTAGCAGTCTCCATTGACTTCCATTGCATCTTTGTTTCCTGCAGTTTGAGTAATTGGTGACTGGGGCATGTTTACATGCTATAGAAGTGCATTCCTGCTAGTTCTTTATTTTGATTTCTTTTATATATTTTTAACAATGTTTATGATAAGCGTATAACTGACTAAAATATCTAAAATATGTTACTTTATGAGTACCTAGATTTCAGAAAAATAAAGCAAAGGGTTAAAGCTGACTCGGGTCTGACTTCTGAGTTTTGTTTAGATCAAAAGAACATGTTTAAGGACTTTGAATAGAAAATAAAAGGATTCATTTCAAAATGACTACTATTATTTTGACAGGCACATCATTATAGACTCTGGGAACCCAAACATAAGAACAGTCGTTTCAAACACAATGTCCCCACAACCCAGACAGCAACATAGTGTCGCCCAGATCCGGCTCACATCTAGTAGGCGTGGAATCCACATGTACCAGATGTGGCCCGGATCTGGGCCGACACTATGTTGCCGTCTGGGAAATTATGCATGTTTACATAGACCAATAATTGAAAAATAGCACAGACAGAAGACACAAATATAAAAACATTTTGCTAACATAGTGTACAGTTAAAATATCCTATTGTTCTATTCATAAAGTTTACATTCAATACATTAGCAACATCATTCTGGAATGAACTGAGTGTCCAAAGAATTGAATCTGCCTGTTGTAATATTCACAGGTTTGTTTGTCAATTTTATGAAGAATGTGTTTTTTTCGTCTGTTTGTTCTGTGCAGATGAAAATTTGCCTTGAGAATTTAGGTGGGATTGTTGATTGAAGAATTTCTCCCTTTCAGTTCCAAAGGCGGATGAATGCACTCGTTGTGCTGCGACATTATTTAAATTCATCACTGACCTCTGTCTCAATACTTCTGTTTATAACGGCCACTGTCAGCTATTGTCTTTGATAGCTTTCCAAACCTACTAATAGCTTTTCTTTAGGTTTCTAGAAGACTTTATCAATTTTGTATTAGTCCATAATGAAACAACATCCTCAAGACTAATATCTGTCGTCTTAAAAGATTAGTTGAATCCTAAATGTGTTATTCATAATCCATTATCTAATGCAGTAATTATGACATTTGGGTCGGACGACGTGCCACGTCACAACACCTTGTATAAATATGAGATGTGAGGTCATACAAAGAGCATGTGTGTTAATTCTACATGAATTAATGTTGTGTAAAATTGTTTAGACTTTAGATGGAGTAAAGCACATCACACTTCTGTCATGTCAACCATCCATTCACACTGTCTAACCAAAGTGCCAGATCTTTTTTTTGTCTGCGCAGGGTAATTTCTAAGGGTTTAACAGAATTTTATTTTATTCTCTCTATATTTTTAGATTTTACTTAAAATTGCATATTACTAAATCGTTTTTAAATGATGTCCTCAGGTTATGAGTCAACCCTCTTACCATCGTATTTTCCAGTAAATCACAAAAACTGTCATAATG
Organism: Abramis brama; assembly: GCF_963993115.1. Classification (NCBI taxonomy): domain Eukaryota; kingdom Metazoa; phylum Chordata; class Actinopteri; order Cypriniformes; family Leuciscidae; genus Abramis; species Abramis brama. The sequence goes on along the minus strand of NC_139973.1, from coordinate 7,023,146 downwards.
ATATCATACTTTCAAGAAGTGAACTTCTCAAGCAGACTTTTTTTGGTAGAAATATCTGCATTAAAAATCTCTAAGGACCGAATTGTAGTTTCAAAACATTGAGTACGAGGATTTTATAGCCAAACAAAATGTCTGTTACCTTTCTGAAAACATAATAATATCCAAAACATACACTACTATTCAAAGGTTTAGGGTCAGTATCAGTGTTTTCTTAATGTTTTTGAAAGATGCTGGGAATACTTTAGTATGGGGAACACATTCACTATTAACTATGACTTTTGCATCAATAAAAATGATATATATAAATAATTAGGTTTAAAATGGTGCAAAAATTAGGCTTGAAATACAATACAATACAAACCCAGTTTTTTTTACCCTTAAAGGTGCAGTAAGCGATTTCTGAGAAACTCTGTTGAGAGTGGATCGGACTGAGCACCACAACACACTTGTAGCAAATCAGCAGTAGGGGGCGTGTCACTCATGATGGGGGAGGAGAGAGTGTGAACATAAGGGAGATTTGAAGACTGTAGAAATCGAGATGGTTGAGAGGCATTAAAAAAGAGAAAAGGTCAGAGGAATATCACTGGAAAAAGGGGTTATGATCAGGCAAGAGCTTTAATATTAGAAAAACTCTCCAGCGCTGGAGAGGCCTAAGCGTGAAGGCCTGAAAATTAACGCAGAGGATGTGTTGTTTCTGCTTTATACATGAGCAATGTTGATTTTGAGTTTGTGCTGTTGGCGACTAACAACTACCACTTGCTTGTATATACTCGTGTGTACTGTATGTAAATTTTTTGTTCTTCCTTGATGTTCATTAGTCATCTTCGCTTTATTTTGCTACGCTTCTGCTATGATAAAGATACATCCACTCTTCCATTGCCTGTTCGTGCATTTTGGGGGCGGAACAATGAAGAAAGGAGCGATCTCGCGTCACCTTCACAACACTGTCTAGCACTGGCAGTTTGAAATTGGATATATTTAGTGCATTTTTTTAATCCAATCATTACAGTACTGAAATGAATCACTTTAGTAATCCTTGAAGAAAACCCGCAATGATTGCACAATAATTGTCATGAGGATACAGCTCATGCTTGTTTGTAAGAATCAGATATGCTTCAGTTATGTTTCATACATCAACATTGTTTAACATTGATTCTCAGAAATCGCTTACTGCACCTTTAAAACACAAGATTATCTGAAGAGGGTTTTAGACAATGAAATGACCTTTGTATAATATCCTACAATGAAATAGATAAATTCATAATGTGTCTCTGTATTTCTCTTTGCTCTTTACAGGTGTGCCCCACCACAGTCCAGGTTCTTCTCAATAAAATGCTCCCCAAACGTGCATTACAAGGTCACTCCCCCGACCAAGGACAGCAACACCTCTCCGTACCCCCTCACCCCAAACTCTATCCTCCTCATCACCATGGACACAGTCAGTGAGACTGCATTTGACAGCAAGGTATCTAAATCTAATCACCTTTGTGCTCTAAAAACTCTTTCATCAAGAGCACAGTACAGCACACGCAGAAAGAATCTGTGGAAATTTTCTGCATTCTCTTTGATGATTCTGAGGAAAATTCTGCAGAATAGATTTAAACATGATAAGTGTTTGAAACTGAGCCAAAACTACTTCTCTCCAGTATCTGAAAGCATTATCAAACTAGCACAAATATTTAAAAGGAGGATGTGATGGGAAGGTTTCTGTGTGGGCAGATACCATCTGGGTATGTTTCTCGATGTACGACCAACCTTTGCTCCAAAGCAGATAATGGTCCTTTAGAAAACAAACAGAACTGAAAGAAACTGCAGACAGGAAAGAGTTTGTGTGATGTACACGCTGTGGTTTACCCTAGTCTATGCAGGAAACCGAGGGTTAAGCGTAGACACGATCTCGCGTCTCTTTCACAACACTGTCTAGCACTGGCTGTTTGTAATTGGATATATTTAGTGCATTTTTTAATTCAATCATTACATTAATGAAATGAATCATTTTAGTAATCTTTGAAGAAAACCGCAATGATTGCACAATAATTGTCATGATGATACAGCTCATGCTTGTTTCTAAGAATCAGATGTGTTTCAGTTATCTGTGAGGTACTATGGGGAGAAAAAAGAGGCTCTTGAGGACGCTGTGCTGCATCTAACGGCTGTCGGTACGTTTCACTATGCAAGACATACGCCTGTGTTTATGAATAGTATCAGTATCTGTACTGCAACTATAAACAGCCTCATGATGCTGGTGGGACTGTGAAGGAAAGAGCAAGCCTCATATTGTCTCTATTCTGTTGCAGAGATATCTCTGGACGTAGATGCCGACCGAGATGGCGTTGTTGAGAAAAACAATCCGAACAAGGTGAGCTTTGTTTACTGGTAGTCTTGCGATCTGTTCTATATCATCATTATTTGGGAGATTTGTTTTTGCCTCATTGTTTCTTGGCTTGGAGATGGGGCTGGAAAGTGAGATAAAATTAATTAGTTGACTCATTTAGATGAATTAGAAGCCTTAGAGATATGATAAAGCCACATTTGTTTGCATATTAAAGGGATAGTTCACACAAAAATGAAAACATTAAATGTCGTTCCAAACCTGTGACTTTCTTTCTTCTGGGAAACATTTTGAAAAATGTCTTTGCGTTTTCTTTTGTACATACAATGGAAGTCAATGGGGTCCAATGTTTTGTGAAAGCCATTGACTTTCAAAATATCTTCTTTTGTGTTCCAACAGCATTGTGCTATTGTAGATAATATATTCAAGATTTTATTTGAATAATGTGTAATAGTACTGGATTTTGGGTCTAGGCATCCTGGAAATGGGGTCCTAATGGCCACGGTGCAGTTTTGCTGGTCAACTGTGACTCCGAGACCTCATACAAGAAGAAAGTGGACAGTGAGAAGGATAATATCAGTAAAGTTTCGGGTGAGTCTGAGCAGGTTTGGTCCGTTCACACCAAACGCGAATAGAGCGTCAGATTCGCGTCTATCGCGTCTAGTTAGTCGCTTGAACATTTTGAATCCATTCGCGCGTCCGCGTCACTCGCGAATAAAAACATCCCGCGAAAAGGAGTGTGAATCATCATCAACAACAACAACACAATTTATTTCTGCCATAATTTTTCCGTCATGTCTGAAATAAAGGATATTGCTGCTTTGTACTTGTTGTGGAAGTCCCAAATAGGCTACGGAGGAAAGCCAAACGCCGACGTGTCTGGGTTCACAGCACCATCAAGAGGCGCACTCAACTCGGTGAATTTCACCGTCTTCACGCGAATTTTCCGCTCGAGTTGAAATATTTCAACTTGCGCGGAAGACGCGATTGAGGCGATTATCGAGCGTTCGCGGCAAACGCGTCGCCCAATTCGCGTCTATGCGCGTCTTTGCATTGACTTTGTTGTAATCTACTCGCGCAAATAATTAAATTCGCGTTTGGTGTGAACACACCATTAGTCTCGCCGCAGATATTTGTTATGTGTAAATAGACTCTGTACCAAACCCATGTTTAAACATTGTAGCAATATGATTCTTCTTTATTAATCATTTTCGCATTGCAAGTTCAGTAAATACTTTCAATCTTTCAATTAATTCAAACTATCTGAACAATATCCATAGAAAATTTGAAATAGGTGCACAATTTCAACCAGTAGTTGCATTTTTCTGTGCATATTTAGCTATTTAGCTTAGTTACCATTGGACTTTACTCTTCAAATGTCATGCTGTGGAAAGGAAGAGATAATTGAATCTAATGTATTTATTTATTTATTTTTGATGGCAGATTTGCAGGACATGTCCAAGATGATCTTGCGCACCAACGGGCCGTCTCAACTTCCCGAAGGCTATAAACTGAGCATGTACATCTCGCAGACCACTTCAGAGAATGTGAGAATCTTTAGACCTCGGACAAATGTGCAAAAAGACAACGTGTGGAGTAAGTGTAGACACAAACACCTGCAAAATAATACAATTATAGGGGATGTCCTGGCCGGTCTCAAGGATTGGTATTGAGGGTATCAATTTTTGCTCAAGATCTTGTATTGACAATGCAAGAGTCCAGCACTCTGTAAAGTCTCCTCCAGCACAACCCAAAGACTTTCAATGAATTTAAGGTCTGGACTTTGGAATTTTTTAATGATCTATTCCTTTTACATGCATGCATATTGTGAAATTTTATGATGCATGAAAACCATTGGGAGACATTTTTCCATCACCACCTACATGTGCATAAGGTGGTGGAAATGTAAAATTATGTCAACAGTTTATATAAATATAATGTACAATTGATTAAATAAATGAAGCAAAAACCAAATACATTATAAAGGAACATCAAAACTTTACTGATTAGCTCCTCTTCCCTGTACCAGAGCACAAACTCCTGAGTTTGTTCCTGAAAGATTATCTCATGGTGGTGGGAAAAGATAAGCTGACACAGGAAGTGCCCTATCTGGGAGGAAAAACTGAACTGACGTTCTATGTAGAAGGACTTCGCTTCCCTGATAAAGACTTTGATGGGCTCATCACCATCAACCTTAGTCTACTAGAGCCCAGTGGCAAGGTTAGTGAAAGAAACCACTGTCTGATCCTCAATACAACCTGTAGGACAACAAACCTTCTGTTCTTGGTGCTTTACTGTTTATCTGTTTACCGCAATAACATTTACACTGTTGTCTTCTATCAAATTTAATTGGGTAATATAATTCTTCTAACCTCTAAATGCTAATTAAATACGATTCTGCTTGTTTTCTTAAAAGGATTTCCCTGAAACGCCCATCTTTACGGATAAAGTCATATTTCATGTTTCACCCTGGATCATGACCCCTAACACCCTCAAACCCGTGGAGGTCTATGTGTGCAGGTGAGGGTGGAGCAATTCAGTCAAAGCTTTAACCCTTCACGGATCATATAACAAATACACACACACACAATTTTATATATACTGGTATATATATATATATTAGGGCTGTCAAATCGATTAATCGCATCTAACCTAAGTTTTTGTTTACATAATATATGTGTATATATATATATATATATATATATATATATATATATATATATATATATATATATATATATATATGAATAGATTTATATTTTATATATATGTCTGTGTGTGTATACTGTATACACACACATAATCTAATATATATAAATACAATAATATATATACACACATGTAAACGATTAATCGATTTGACAGCAGTTACATATGTGTATATATATATATATATATATATATATATATATGTATATATGTATATGTGTGTGTATATATACACTGTATTCATCTTGTTGACTGTTTGATGTTTTTGGCAGCACAAAGGATAACTACTCGTTCCTGAAGAGCATAAAGAACCTGGTGGAGAAGAATGGCTACAAACTGAAAATATGTTACGAGTACATGAACCGAGGTGACCGCTGGATGCAGGTCAGTGGAATCATTGGGGAAAGAACATTACATATTGTTAATAAATATTAAATAGTTAAATATAAATGAATAAATATGTCACTTGCATAATAATTTGGAACACAGTGTATATGTAAATGTATGTCAATTTAATAATAAACATTATTTATCTGACAAAATAAGAATCAGAAAGAGATTTTAGAGTGTTATAAAACCTTACAAAAATGAAATTGAAAATAACTTTATCAAACTGCCGAAGCATGCAGTTTATTGGATGATCATAGGATGATGCATATAGAAACAACTTGACTACATGTGAGGTGACTGTCATATGAAAAACATCAAACAGTCAACAAGATGAATAACCTTCACTTGTCTCTCTCTCTCTCTCTCTCTCTCTCTCTCTCTCTCTCTCTCTCTCTCTACAGGATGAGCTTGAGTTTGGCTACATTGACTCTCCCCATCATCGGTTTCCTGTTGTACTGGATTCTCCTCGTGATGGAGACCTTCAGGATTTCCCCTACGAGTCCCTTCTGGTGAGTGACAGCAAGAACTGCTCAGAAAAATTCAGTCAAAATTGAAAATTGTCATTTTCTCACCCTCATGTCATTCCAAACCCAACTTTTTCCAATTTTTTGATGACGTGATAGCATCATGTTTTGATCGCATACTAATCGAAAGATGTTTAGAATCACTAAAACATTGGGTCACAGGGGCCAGACTTTGGATATGTGACACGGCATGCTTTGAATGAGGAGGTGAGCAGTCTGGACTCCTTTGGTAACCTGGAGGTCAGTCCACCAGTCACAGTGAACGGGAAAAGTTACCCACTTGGCAGGATCATCATTGGTGTGGCGTTCCCTACGTAAGTACCACAGCTGTACCCTAGAACTACAGTGTACAGTAACTAACCACAACTAAAAAGGAACATTGACATTATTTTTTTGGCTTCCAAACAAATATATGCTGATTGATTAATCAAATTATCACCAATCATTAAGAATATTTGTTTAATTTTAAGTGCAAAAGGTGGCCGCAACATGACCCAAGTCGTCCAGGAATTCCTGTGGGCACAGAAGGTTCAAGAGCCAATAGCGCTCTTCTCTGATTGGCTGTTTGTGGGTCATGTGGATGAGTTCATGACCTTCGTCCCAGCCCCTGACCGAAAGGTAAACAGATATGTTCAGAATGGCATACTAACATACACTACCTAAATAATTAAGTATTAAGTAAAATAATTAATTAAGTCTATTATGCTCACCAAGGCTGCATTCATTTGATCAAAAATATAGTTTTCTTTTGTAACAAATTTCAAGGCAAAGCTGAATTTTCAGCATCTTTTCTCCAGTCTTCAGTGTCACATGATCCTTCAGAAATCAATATGCTCAAGATTTTTTTTTTTTTTTTTTGCTGCTTATTATTTTTGTGGATACCGTGATATACTACCATTCAAAAGTTTGGGGCTTGTAAGATATATTGAAATTAATATTTTTATTCAGAAAAGATGCATTAAATTGATCAAAGTGACACAATAATACTGTTTTGATCAAATAAAGCAGCTTTGTTGGGCATAAGAGACTTTCAAAAACAATTATTATTTAATTAAATAATAACTTTTTTGTACTGTTCTTATTTTTGCAGTATGTTACTCAGTTTCAACCATTTAATGAATGAATCTAGACTTTTTGTTACAAAATTGGATTAAAAAATGTTTATTGCAGACATGGTAACTGGATGCTAGTTGTAGACTCAATCATGCAACATGCTACTACCATCTGAAATGTCTATTTTTGCATCATGCATAGTGTTTCACATCCTTCTTTAAAATAGTGGGCAGCGTGTTCTACGCAGTATGCCAGTCCTCCACTCTGAACTCAGTCAGTGTTTTTAAAATACTCAAAGCAATGCGAGCTGTAATGTTTTAAATGTTCAGAAATTCCGGTTGCTGCTGGCTAGCCCTGATGCCGGATATAAAGTTTTCAAAAGCTTACAAAACACAGGACAAGGAAAAACGGAAATGTTTCCAGGTAAACGTTCACTAATTTTCCACTTAAAAGAAAGTTGTCCACTATGCACCAAAGTTCACATTCTAGCTAACATGTTTACTTGAACAGGAATGCCAGAGGCCATTACTGTTAATGCGATCCTGAGTGACAAAAAGCTACAGGCTGAAAACCGATACGTGCAGGTCAGTGAAATGAGCAACAGTTACAAATTACACATGGCGTTAAGATGTGTTTTGTATCCAAATAGTATCTATATATATTTTTAGCCAGATTACAGTACAGTGTTACAAATCTGTCTTTTCTATGGGAAATAAAGCATCATATAATCTTTCCCTCAGAACTGTATTGACTGGAACAGGGACGTGCTGAAGAAAGAACTGGGGTTGGATGATGAGGACATCATCGATTTGCCCATCCTGTTTAAACTGACAGAAGAGAAGAAAATGAGCACCAGGGCCGTGGCTTACTATCCCGACATGGTACAGCACATTATCAAGAACTTTTTGAAAGTCCATTCACACTTGCTTTTTCTTTGAACTCTTTCCCCGCCAGTGTTGTTTTTAAAAGTTGCCAGCTACCGCCAGTGTTTTTGATCATTTTCACAAAACTGTCAAGGCCCCCAGAATATTTAGTTGCATGCAATGTATCAAAAGAAAGAACAGAGCCTTTGTTTTTGAAAAAAAAGAAGAAAAAAACGTTTTATTCTAGCTTCATGCACTCTTTTATTAACACTTGAATGTGGGTGAGTTTCATAAAAAAGCAACATTTGGAGCAGAAAGCTGAGAAAATCACATTTTTGTCAAAGACCAGATCCAGATCAGATTCAGAATGATGATCAAAACCTAGGTGGAGTAGATTGAGTCCATCAACGTCCCCAAAGCTTCACAGTCCTATAGCTCGTCCTGGGTCGACATTTCATTCTGTAAAGTTAGGCAGTTTTGATTTATATGCTGTTTAACGTTGATTATGATGCATATGCTATGGTTTGTTTCTGCTTCTTTTTCACCTGTTTTAATCAGGAGATTCAGTACTCTTTTAGAGGGTGTCACAGCGCCCCCTCTACCACATAACAGTGAAAACACAGAAAGCCGTTAATTTCCATGGTGGGGAAAGAGTTAATGGAAAATAGATGATCAAAACATACAATGCTGTTCAAAAGTGTGGGCCTCGGCAAGATTTTCTATTGTCTCTTACACTTACTCGTAGATTTAATTTTTTAATGCATTACCTGTATTTACCCTCAGGTGAACATGATCGTGTTGGGGAACCAGCTGGGCATCCCAAAACCTTTCGGGCCCCAGGTGAAGGGCCGGTGTGCTCTGGAAACAGAGATGCGTTCTCTTCTGGAGCCTCTAGGCCTCAAATGTACCTTCATTGATGACTTTGCCCCATACCACAAACTGCTGGGGGAAGTTCACTGCGGTTCCAATGTTCTCCGAGAACCATCGCCTTTCAGATGGTGGAACCTAGAGCTGTGAGAGAGAGAGGTAGACTAGGAAGAATAGAGACCTGTCAAGTGCCTACTATGTCTAAAGCAGGATTAACGGGTGTTTTAACTAGTTCATTCTAGCAATAAACAATGCATATGGTCCTAACCTTTAAGCAAAATGGAGTAATTCATCTAAAAATTTGAACTCTGTCATCATTTACTCACCCTCATGTCGTTCAAGCAGCTCTTTTTTATAACGATAAGGTGCTGTCAAGCTACCCCAAAAATCATTCGTATCACTATGCACTTCATGTTCTGAGGTTGTACAACAGCTTTCTGTAAAGAATTACATGTGTGAGCAGATGATGACAGTTTTTTTTTTTATCTTTAATATCCTTTTAATATTTTTTCCAAATTATTATATCTTTCTTCTGACAACCAGGCCTTGTTTTAGCAGTACAGCTATTCCTGGGGCTGCTTCAGCATTTCTAAAATAAAAAAATAAGGGCTTACAATTAGGAATAATGCTTTGAGTGGTTCAAATTAATGTTAACCACTTATGACAAATGAATGTTCACTGTGGTGTTGCCTCTTACTTATAATGACTGACAAATTGATTCTATAATTGGTGATTTGCTGTCTTGGATGATTTTCCAAAATAATGTACATTAAAGCAATAAATAAACATTTCATGAACCCTTTGATCTTTATTAAACATGATTTATCTGGTTTTATTACAAAAAGGAGAAAAGATCTTATTTACAGTAAAACATTTCATTAAAGTAGCATAATAAGCACTTGTAAAAGAGAACACAATCACTTGCAGAAAGCAGTCGGTGTTTGTTTGGAATGAGTTTGTGCTTAATGTCTGGAGCATGTGCAAACACATTATGTACAGTTTGACCAATCAGCAGAGATTTAGGCTCTAACACAGCTTTTTAAGTGTGGATTTAGCTAATCCAAAAATATTTTTCTCTTCTCCATGTACAGTTTTAGAAGTATCACCCCTGAAAGGACCTAAACACCAGTATTTATGTAAAAATCCTTCACAAAAAATCTACTGTACCTCTTCAACTGAGTGAACTGGGATGTTAGTCATACAAAAGTACAATGGTATTTTCATATTTTTGAACATGAAACCTTGGTAATGCCATGTTTCTTCTATGATGGTAAGATAAGTATCATATACAGGGAATACCATGGTATTTTAAGTAGCTGTGTATTCTATGAATGGGAATGCTAACAGATAGCCAATGAGATGAATGGGAATGCTAACGGATAGCATTAACACCATAGTACTAAGTGGATTTAGATTTGGACCATAGATTTGGAATGGGCATTAAAAAAAAAAAAAAGTCTTAACATTAATACAATATGTTTTTGTGTTTGAAAACAAAACAAAATGTCCACCATTTTTTATTGAACATCAAGCATAGTGTTTTTAGTGGCCATATCCACTATCTTATGTCTGCGGTTTCATCAGTTTTACATTCATATTGCTCACTTGCCATATAAGCTAAAAAAGGCTTCAGGACTCCAGTATATCTGACGTGAGAGACACTGACCCTTCAATCTGCACAGCAGGATTTAAAACATGAAACTACAAACATGAAGCTACTACATTAGTGTACAGTTTACACACACGTCAATTTTACCACAAGCAGCTGTGGCCGTACAAAATATGTTGATCCGTAAAACAGCATAATCTTAATAAATAATATTTAAAAACGTATACAGCATCTCACACCTGATCTATTTGTTTTGTCATAAATTATAATGTCTATATGCTTTGTTTATTGGACAGGATCTGAAATGGCTTGGGTGCTTGACACCAGAAGAAACATCTATCCGAAAAAACGACATTTAACATTTACCTATATTCATTTTCAACATCATTACTCGTTACTGACACAAAACGCAACCGAACAGAACCATACATAGATGTGTATTACAGTGCTTTGCGGGTCCACGTGTATTTTAAGCATGATGGGTTTAGGTTGAACTTCATTTGTTATTCTGAAAGATGTCGAAAGCTTGTGACAGCTCACCACCCCCCGTTTCTAAAAGATCTACACACCACAGTGAGCCTCGATAAATAAATAAATATGACAAATAAAAAACAAACCCACACAATGAGAGCCAGTTAAAGAAAGAAAGAAAGAAGCCTATGATAAGGCCATAAGAATCATGCGTGATTGATTTCCCAGCTGGCAGTGCACCAGTTTTCAACAGTTGCCAGACGGGTTTGTTCTTTTGCCTGCAGTCCAACAGCCACATGATAGAAGATAAAGAGGTGGTGTGTGTTCTTACGAGAGCGCGCCCGACTGTACGCCGCGGGGCTGGAACTAGTGCTTCACACACCTTCACATCTGTGTCTCTCGAGGAACTCTTATGAGCACATCGAGTGTCCACTGCGAAGGGCTGCTTATGAAAATGCTGAGAATAAGACATATGATTAATGAGAATAAGATATACAAACTTATATGTATACGTTTATATATAGATTTTTATGGAAAAGGTTTCTTCTGCTCACCAAGGATGCTTTTATTTAATCAAAAACACAGTAAAAACAATATTATTACAATTAAAATACCTTTTAACTGAAAATAACTGATATTAATATTACATTTATATTTTAAAATGTAAAAATGTGATGGCAAAGCTGAATTTTCAGCATCATTACTCCAGTTTTCAGGTCACATGATCCTTCAGAAATCATTCTGATGCTGTTTTGCTGCTCAAGAAAACATTATCATCAATGTTGAAAATCAATATTTTTGTGGAAATATTATACATTTTTTGTTCAGGATTCTTCGATGATTTCAAAAGAACAGCATTTATTTGAAATTGAAATCTTTTGTAACATTATAAATGTCTTTACTGTCACTTTTGATCAAATTAATGAATCCTTGCTGAAAAGAAGTATTAATCTCTTTGGTTACACTTTACAATAAGGTTCATTAGTTAACTACCTTAGTTAACATAAACTAAGAATGAACAATACTTCAGCATTTATTAATCTTAGTTAAACATTTACTAATACATTATTAAAATCATAGGGTGTATTTGTTAACATTAGTTAATGCACTGTGAACTAACATGAACAAACAATGAACAGCTGGATTTGTATTAACTAACATTAAGAAAGATTAATAAATACTGTAACAAACGTATTGCTCATTGTTAGTTCATGTTAGTTAATACACTAACTAATGTTAACTAATGAACCGTATTGTAAAGTGTTACCATTTCTTTCTTTTTTTTTAAATCAGTAAGTATTTACAAGGTCTCATTTGTTAGCATTAGTTAATGCACTGATTACCCAGAACTTGCAATGACCAATATACTTTTAGAGCATTCATTAACCTTTGTCAATGTTAGTTAATACAAATCTTTATGTTAGTTCACAGTGCATTAACTAAAGTTACAACTTTTGACCTTAACATTTTGGTAACACTTTAGTTTAAGGTCCAATTCTCACGATTAACTACTGTAGTTGCTTATTAGCATGCATATTACTAGAATATTGTCTGTTTATTAGTACTTCTAAAACACATATTAATGCCTTATTCTGCATGACCATATTCTACATCCCTTAATCCTATTCCTGAACTTTAGAACTACCTTACTAACTATTAATAACTAAAGAGTGACCAAAAGTTTTAGTAAATTGTGAGATTATCACTGAGATTAGTAAATGCTGTAGAACTATAGTTAACAATAACTAATAAAGAACAAATGTAGTTAACTAATGTTAACAAATGAAACCTTGTAAATTGTTACCAAAAAATCTGAAATCTAACTGACACCAAAGTGGTGCAATTTTCTAAATCTCATGCTACATTACGAATAGCAATACAACTAACAAATAAAACATAAAAATCATAAATGAGGCCATAAAGAGGTATACATTTAAATGACACAGCCATATAGACCTTATGCAGCGGAGAAACAAGCGCGTAGCCGTCTTTAGAATTTTGTGTTTGAACTTCAGTTTTTGCGGTTGCTCTGTATATTTCTATGGCATCACTGTCGAAGAGTAATTAGCTGGTGAAGTGGATTTACTTATTGTAGAGTTAATGAAATCTATCATGAGCATTGTAATGTTTGAAGAGGATGTCATAAATGCCAGTCGACCGGGAAGATCTGTAAGATCTTACCTTCACGCAGTGGAAATACAAACCGGAAGACAGAACACAATGAGTGCAGCGCTGAAAAGGCTACATAAGGTCTATAGGCTCCATAAATATATCATAGATATAATCCTCATTTTTGCTTTTCCTAACCTGTTGATGGACATCCATGAAGTCATCTACAGCCTACAGGACAGCTAGCAGTTCTGTGCAGGACAAACACACACAGGCACACTGCGTCACAGATGATTTACTTGACTAAACCGTTATCAAGATAGACTACATTTGATCTGTTGTTCAAGAGCAGTTATACAGGTAGAGAGAGAGAGAGAGAAATGGTCATGCTGTGACTTGACAGGGATCAAATCAAGCATGTTAATCAACATTAGTCATGGTTCGCAATCATAATTCAGCTTCTCACGACCATCTTCCACCCTCCCTGACACCCTTTTTTCCGCTTTGGCTGTAAGACTTCATCATCTTTAGGACTAGAATATTTTTAAGGTCAATCACATTTCTTACCGAGTGTTGTCTCTCTGTTTTGGGACGTAGAGGTTCAGACATCTGTCGAATGGGACCTAAAGTGAAACGGACGGCTGTTAAAGCTTGGACACAAATACAAACTATATAAACCGTACCGCAGTGACAAGGCCAGAAATCACAAAAACATACGCGAAACACAGATTTGATCAGCGTTGTTATCCTTAGCTAAACATGAAACTATTTAATGAATATTGGAAATAAGTCTCAGTTGAAGTACTAAAATGACAAAAAATAAAATAAAAATGAAAGCAAAATAGACAAAAAAATGACAAAACTAAAATGAAAACTGAAAATATAAAAATAAATGCCAATTGAAAAATACAATTACAGCTGCACAATCCAGCGGTAAACTTCTTTAATAGTTAATTATGGTCAAAATAGGTTAAAACAGCTCTCCAATGTTTTCCAGTTTGTTATATCTCACGTCTTAAAGTAAAAATAACACATAAGATAATATCACAGTGGGAAGTGGTGATTTTGTTTGTGATATATAATGATTCTGTTTTTTTAATATTTTTTACTATTACTATAACATATAAGTTGCATTTACACGTTTGACATATGGTTTTATCTCTGGGCATCAAACACATGACCTTGGCATTGTTGTTTGAGCTAATGCTAAAGAGAGAATAAAAGAGTGGACAACATATTTCTTGCCTCCTCAATGTAGCATTTAGACACACAAACATCCAATAACCTTTTTCATAGTCAAACATTTCAATTATCATTGAGTAATCCTGATAATATCACAAATATTTGCTGGGTTGTTCACATGTTTGTTAAACCTCACCATGTGAACTGCTCTGACTAGCACTACCAGAGCCGTCTACCAACCACACGGCGCTGTATGAAAATGAATCTCGTGTGTGGGGCGTACCGGCTGAAGACAGACTGTCCTGTGTTCCAGAAAAAAAGAAAAACATGCAAACAACATAACCAGTCAGTCTGATATTTCTGTTCAGGTGATTAAATGCAAATTTCAATACGCCCATATGCATTTGGATGCGAATAGTACATGCGTTTAAATACAGGTCGTCTTCTCTGCCTGTCAGTATTAATGTACAGTATGCACAATGTAGCTCAAAATGTACTAATGATTAATGAGTCATATGTGGATGTGGCCGCACCAGTCCCGTGTCGTACTCCTCTGTCGCTTGTTCCTGCTCGTTCTCCTCCACCACACTGGTGAAGCTGCTGGCATTGGACGATGAGCGAGAAAGGTCCTGGGACTCTGGGATAGAAGGAGCTCGACAGCACAGGGCGGAACTACAGTACAAACACACGCACACGCACATACATGAGCTCAAATGAACCTGAAATAATTCACTAACCACCCTTAAAGTGCCACTAGTATGCTTTTTCGGATATTACCTTTCATGTAGTGTGTGATATATATATAGCTGTTTGTGGATGTGAAAGGTCTGCAAAGTTTCAAAGATCAAAGTGCACGACAAATGGAGTTTTTGTCTCCCAAAAGAAAGAAAAGATTCACAAACCTTCAACGGTTTGTAACACATTTGCATAATGGCAGCCTATGTACTTTGACTGCCTGTGAACAACATCTACTCTCTCAAACACTAGTTGTAGCTGAGGCCTGGAAGAGTTTGGTTCGTGTTGTGTTGGTAGAATGAAGCCGCAGTTTTCTGCACTGCGAAAGCAAATCCACTTTGCATGCACTTCCTGAAATCTAGATATGGTAATGGCCGTTTAGTTTCCGACACGTCGTTCTGTAAGCGGTAGACCAATCACAACAGACTGGGCTGTTTGACTAATCAGAGCAGAGATCAATCCTTGATCGAACCGGTTCAGACACTGTGAGAAAAGAGGTGATGCTGCAATGTATATAATGAGAAAATTCAAGTGTTTTTTGACCTTGGATGCATGTAAACCTATTGTAGGAGACCTCCAAAACAAAATTAGGAGCCTTTAAAATAGCATATAGGGGCACTTTAAATGCACATGGTTAATGATTAGATCTTCTTTTTGATTTCAATCAACATATCACCTGCACATTAAAAGCTGCTCACTTTTTGACCTTTGCACAACTCTGTCCATGTGGTTAAAAGGTGTTGCTTGGGCTGTATTTTGCTATTGCATAATGATAACGCAGTATCCAGGCCACATTCATGTTTAGTGATTGTAAATCTATCTAGTAAATCTATAACAATTGTTTGAACTAATATAAGGGAAAGCAAATATCTATTATTTGCAGTTGGGAGTGGTTCTGTGTAAAGTTTGAACCTATCAGGGAGCGGTATTTACTTACTACAGATTTTGATGCACATACAATACCATTTAGAAATTTGGGGTCAGTATTGTTTTGTTTTTTTTAAAGAAATGAACACTTCTTTTGAACTTTCTATTGATCAAATAATCCTGAAAAAAAATGTATCCCAGTTTTTTATTAAACAGCACAACATCGATAATAAGAAGAAATATATCTTGAGCAGCAAATCAGCATAATATAATAATTTCTGAAGGATCATGTGTCACTGAAGACTGGAGTAATGATGCTGAAAATTCAGCTTTGCCTTCACAGGAATAAATTAGATTTTAAAATATATTAAAGTAGAAAACAGTTATATTGTAATTATATTTCACAATATTTCTGTTTTTACTGTATTTATCAAATAAATGCAGCCTTGGTGAGCATAAAAGACTTCTTTCAAAAATCTTTTGAAAAGTAGTGTATGTGTGTATGGATACACACATTCTTATAACAATTTAATAAAATAAATAAATAAAAGACAATGAATTTACATAATAATAGACATCTTTCCTGGAATGTAAAGATCAGATCATATGAAAAGAATAGGGGGAAAACTAGACATCCAGACACACAGTGTGGGTTTAAAGGAAGGGCCTGCATTAGTGTGATTACATGCAAACAGAAGTCAGTGTTTTCACTGGTGCTCACCCAAACTTGGTGGTCGGCATCTCAGGTGAGCTCTGATTGGACCAGTTGTCTAATCTGAGGTCGTGAAGGGTGTGTCCACCATCAGATGCCCTCTGTGGACTCGGGGATACCTCTCGACTACTGGAACATAATGATTAACACATCTTAATTATTGTCAGAACTCAGTTTCAGTTTCTGAATTTACCTTAACATGACACAAAATGATCTTACCTTCTCTCCTGAACCTCTTGTATATTCTCAATCCCAATGGCGCTGCTCCTTCTGGAACTGAACGGACCAGATTTCTTACGGGTTGGGCTTTTTCCAGGAATAATCAGGGACTGTGGAGAAATCACAATTGGGTCAGATTTTGATTCAAATTATAAGCCAGTTCCACTACATAATTTCTTCAATATATGCATTTTTATTTACATCTTTATTCATTTTAAGGTGATTTTATATGCATTTTTATTATTATTATGCCAGCAAAAAGCACTTTGAATTACCATTATGTATGAAATGTTTTGTGTAAATCAGCTTGCTGTGCTTGCTATTGTCATTAGGGTGGTGATAGATTTATGATTAAACACAAAGGAATCAGGTATGATATCAGGTAAAAGCAAAGCAGAAACTGGATTATCAGCGCAACACACTCCACCTCAAGTTACTTAAGAAGACTGTGCCTGTAATTGTATGTATTGTATGTTGCTCAGATTAACACAATAATAGAACATGCTGTAAAAAACACTTTTTTAATGGAATGAATATAAAATTAATCATTTTTTAAGCTGCAACTCTTGAACTGAAGAACTAGAGGCCCCCGTTACCATTGTCTTTGAGCACTCTATTATTAATAAAAAAGGAACGAGCCTTTCAATATCATCAGAGTTGTTGATTAATTTCATTTGATCTTAAGTGTAACACAGATCAGATCTGTGCAATAAGTCTTGCAGTGTAAATGCAGCCTAGATGACCTTGAAAATCGTCCCAGAATGAAAAATCCTGGTTTAACCAAGCTGTCAGCAAATTTACACATTTTTGCACACGTTTGATCATAATCTGGTTTCTGTGACAGTTCATGCAAACACACTAGCACATTTGGATGGCTAATAGGCTGTTATGTCAACCTGTCATGAAAGTCTCTCTGAGTTATTGCTGTTGCTCTTGTTGTCATAGCGATGGAGATGGGACGGTCACTTGTGGAGAGCCCCATCTGTTCCACCGACCCCCATCCAGACAGATCATGAGAGCTGATGACACATCAGTTTTTCTCTCTTTTAATGCTGAAATGATGAAGATCAGAAATGGCAGGAGAAGACCTGGTCTAGCATCAGCACAGATGTGCCATGATGACACAAGCACTCAAGGGTCAAACCCACTCGAAGGGCACAGCGAATAACAGCTGCGACTCCGCCGGGTTGAGGGATCAGAGGGCATGAAGGCTGGCACAAACTACAGCTGGCACACTGATCTGGGGCATCTCATGACAGCCTGAAACAATTTAAGGTCCACTGACATCCAGAAGGGTCTTCATACTCACAATTCCAGGAGTTTTGGGAGTTTCTGGAGGGTTGTTGGTAAAGCTTCCACTGTGGCTTGTGGAGACGGTGTGCGGTTTCTTGTTACTGAGGCCCATAGCATCCATAGATTGACTTCTATTGCGGATAACTCGCTAGAAAGAGAAAAATGATGCATATGCATCACTGCAACGCAACACTAGAGGGCACAAGAACTGCTTATATGAGAAACAGGAGAGCTGAAGAGAGTAAAGGACAGTGAAACGAAGAAAGTAGTGGCTATGTTTGGACTAGCATACTACATACAATTACTGCTGTATGTATATACTGTGAGATGGATAAGCATTTTCTATATGTGCAGAAGACCAAATGAGCTTCATTTGCCAAAATGTAGTAAATGTGAGTGTGTGAACACTGTAATCCACAATGCAATGCGTTCAATTTCACCCTCCATTTCCAGTGTGCCTTTTCTATTCTTTGAGTTAATTGACTAATTTACTTTTGTAAGACGTTTTTACACAAAAGTACAGCAAAACTATTGCGTACTGCTGTTTGAAACTCATATTTGTTCCATAATGCATACTGTTTAACATCCAAAAGTTTATTTTTAATTAAATATTTTTATGTTTATGTTTAATAAATACTTCTGTTTATCAAAAATGCATTAAATTGATCAAAAGTGACAGTAAATACATTTAAAATGTTACAAAAGATTTCTATTTTAAATAAATGTTATTTTAAAACTTTCTATTTATCAAATAATCCTAAAAAATATATATATCATGGTTTCCACAAAAATATTAAGCAGCACAACTGTTTTCAACATTGATAATAATAAGAAATGTTTCTTGAGCACCAAATCCTAATCTCACATTTAGGATTAATAGTATACCAATTGACATCTCTGCTATTCACCAGAACTCTTTTGTCAGTAATTAACTGAACAAATACAAATCCTTATTATTAGTTAGAGCAGGGGCTCCCAAACCTTTTAGAGTGGCGTACCCCCTGAGGCATTTAACATCCTTCTGCCTCCCTCCTCTCTTCCACTTAGACTGCAGTCATGGCTTTTCCATTAAAGGATAATATTTGCCCCCTTAAAATGATTTTCCAGTGCTTTTTTTTTTTTTTTTACCTTTATACATACCTTTATAAAATAAATAATGTTCAATAAAGAAAAATGCAATTATGGTAAAAACTAAGTGATAATTTTAAACATTAAACTAAAACCACCAGTAGGTGGCGGCAAGTCACTCATCGAGTCATTCATTAATTTAGTAACAAAGCAAGTGGCTGTATTTATTTACATTTACATTTATGCATTTGGCAGACACATTCCAAGGTACACATTTACATTCTTAACAGTTCTTCCTTTACCTGGGAATCGAACCCATGACCTTGGCGTTGCAAGCGCCAACGCTCTACTGTTTATGAATGTTTATGTGGATGCAGTTAGTTTTGACTGCAAAAGATGTGGTCATTTGATTGGATGCCATATATTTATGGCATTTGCCTGTTAGAAATGCATGCTCGGTTTTAATGTTATTTTAAGGTGGTGTAGAATTAAATGAATGGCAAAATTCAGCATTTTGTTTGCGTACTCCCTCTGTCACCTCACATACCCCAGTTTGGGAACCACTGAGTTAGAGATTCACATGGATTCTACCTTGAAAGACTCAAAGAAGCCACCACCTCCGCCTCCTCCATTCTCCAGTTTGTCGTCATCTCCTCCCAGTCCCATCATGGACTGGCTGTTCACATGCAGCTCCTCATATAAAGTCTCCAGCAGAGCAGAACGTGTCCTCTCCTGGACAACAAAAACATTTTTAATGTAGTATGCATGCCGATGCTCCCACACAAACATAAAAACAAACATTTATGCCCTTCTCACCTCCAGCTTGGCAAACTTCTCTGCTTTATAGCAATAATATTCAGCATTGATCAGTTTGGTCAAGAGGAACTCATGAAACTCCGGACTCTAAACAAAACACAATTAACAGTGAATAAATTAGACAAATACAAATAACAGTTTGAATGTTTTTTAGATTAAATTATATATCAATTCAGTTATTTATTATTTATTAATTCACCAAGTCATATCGCTTACAATTAAGCTAACAATCTATATTTGCAGAAGAATTGTTTATATTGATTCCATTATTAATTAAAAAACTATATATTTAATAATATTGCTCGTCACCACTTTATAAAAGGCTTTACTAATTAATTTTTGTATAATTAAAAAGTAAATTAGACGTTTAGTCATATCCAGACATGAACATTTTCTGTGCTAATTTTTAATGGGAAAACCCCAGAATGTATTTAAATATGGTGTAGCTGAACTAAGTGTGCTTGACACTTATTGGCATCTGAAAGTAGAATTAATAAACCAAAATACTTCATAAAGGAATATCAATTGGCGAATGATTTGTAGAATTTTGTGATAGAATTCCAGAACAATGATTCCATGTGGAACAAGGCATATTCCATGAATGCTGGCTGAAAATATGTACCTTTTTAAAGACAGCTGGGTCTGGAAGAGCAGGACCAAAGAAAGGCACATCATCTCTTGCCGTCACAGATACCTACAAGAACATAAAATAAATTATGACAGATATCAAGAAATCTTTCAAAATGATCTTTAATTCTCTATGCACAATAAGTTACAAGTGTGACTAATATATTATATTGGGAATCATCATCACATATTCATTTAAACAAAAATCCTGAATCACTCCAAGTATGTGAGGAATTCCTATAACAAAGAAATGATTTATTCGGTATAATCCTTGGCTCAAGCTTCAGTTTCAATGATTCAAACAGGATGAATTAATGAATTACCTTATAGAGGACGTTATCAGTGCAGGCGTTCTCCACTTGCACCACTACGTAAGCGTGAAGGAAGTTTGATGCGATCATATCTGGTACAAATGGTGTATTTTCTTCTTGGAACACAATAGCCACAATGTCATTTCCTATATGCCTCTTCCTCTGGAGCTGAAATCAAGTCAACAAAACTGTGAAGTAATAAGAGGAAGCTGCCCGTAAGGTCTTTACAGACAATTTTAGATTCACTTCTTTGAACTGACCGGCTAGAAACGAAACTAAAACAGACCATTCACCAATTTTTTTTGTGGTCTCGAACAGAATCAACACTGTTATACCAGTTTGTGAGGTTTAATATACTACTTTCACACAAATTAAGCACACTCCCATGTTGCATTAGAATTTTAATTTTGGCTCTGACTGGCCCAAACATTTTGAACCAAAACTAGTTTGTTTTGTACTGCATATTTTCACACTTAGAGCAAACTAGTTTTGGTTAAAACATTTTGGGCCAGTCAGAGCCAAAATTAAAATTAAAATTCTAATGCAACAATAGGGAGTGTGCATAATAAAATCAATGAAGAAGAATATGGAAAAATGTATATGAAGATTTTCTGGGATTACTCATGCTGTTAATTCACATGAACATATGTTTATTTAGTTATGAGTAGTCCTTATGAGTGTCTTCACTTATTGTGGATGAAAATTTGCTATTAAAAAATGAAATATTAAAAATAATAGTCAGCCGTTAGCTTTATCTAACAATGTCATTTTCCTCGACCAGATACTAGATTGATAAATGAAACATTAAAACAAATGGAGAATCTCACAAGGAACATGCATAAAGAAAATGATTTTGCATGTTGTATTATGAGCATATTACTCATTGTTGCACTACAGTTTTTCTTTTGATTTTAGGGTGAAATATGACCTGGTATGTTCTTGATGTTTTTGATATGCTTTGTGAGATTCGCCCTTATACTGACTTATTATTTCCTAAATTTCCCACAAAATAACAATATTGGATCAAAATATTATACATATTGCAGACTGATTTGTGTTTTATTACACCAATGAATTTCAGTTTTATTACAAAGCCCTGAATTTCAGAACAATAATTACATTTATACTTGATTTAACATGCAACAAAAGAAATGGAAAAAGAAATAGCATTCTGCAGGGTGTCAATTTTATCTCCCATAAACCTTCAAATGTTTATCCGATTAGCTTTCCTCAGTTGAACCGCTCACTCGCTCTCTTCACAGCTTGCTCATAAATACTTATTAGAGAGTACTGTCATAACAGAAAAATGGTTCACAGACATTCATAAGTTCAAAAGAAAACTGCTTGTCTTTATCATCAAAGTGTTTGGGAAATGAATAAGACATACGGAAGCACGTTTACAGCCCTGTGGCAAACATCATAGTCAAAATGATGTTTTCAGATAGAAACAAATCATTTTAAGGCAAAAAACTAATTTGTCATTGCCAGTCTGGAGGCCATTACCATATCACTATACGGTAGCTCTCATATAACATCACATTTCTGGTACAATAGCGATTAAAAAGCAGCAGGTGATGAGTCTGTACTCATCTCTGGCCTCTGAGGTACCATATTGAAAAGGGTGTGTTTTAGTGGCCAGCATTGTGCGAGGGCAATCTGTGCTCAAACCCCTGGGTGATGATCTCCCTGAGCAAAGCAAAACATGCATGACAACAGATGGCTTTCCAGGATCAGTCCTTTTGCACAGTGTGATTTGTTTGCTAATTACCAGAGCATTCTGTTGGTCGATGTATTTGGCCAGCAGAGGGAAAGCATCTCTGGGGGCTGCAACTGGTTACCCAAAACTAACACTAACCGTGACATAAAACAATATTCCAGAATGTTACTGGTTTGTCATAAAGGTGCTAATGTATTTATCCATATTTACCCACCTTCTAAGGGTGATCAAAGGATGATTTATTTAAAGGGGTCATGACTTTTTTTTTTTTTTTTTTTTTTTTACTTATATTGTTGAAAACAAATATATATATGCGGGAATACTACTAATCTTGAAACAAAATAAAATGCAATAAAAATAAAAAATACATTTTTAAAAAGCAAATCACAAGAGGTCTTACCTGCTGGGAATCACCTTCAGTGTATGGCAGCTTTGTGGACACGTGGAACATGATCTCTTTATTGTGGAAGTTTAGGTAGACTGACTCGGTTCCTGTCTGGCCATGTGTCACATCCAGGCCACCACGAAAGCTGCATTACGAGAGAAGACCAAAGAGCTCTAAATTACTTATTCATATTTATTAAGATTAATATTTTTTTTTTAAACTCAAATATACCAGCTGTTATGAGGTTTTTGGTCCTGTGACAACATTCAAATCAAACAATCACAGCCGTTACTCAACATTTAGTCCTGACCTAGGCCTGAAATCAAAGGAAAATTATAATGTAATAAGATAAGTTTGTAACTGAACAATTCTCCATCTAACCCTTAAATGTGATTGGTCAGTAGGAATGTTGTTCCAGGACCAGGGAAAAAGTCCTACTTGGGTAAATCATGTACTGTTTGTCTATACCCTTTAAAGTCATGAAGTTCAATCTTCTCTCCCAAGAACTCCAGAAACTCAACAAAAGCTGGACTTTCCTCATTGTTTCCAAATAGCTCCTCTTCTGTTGTCTGTATAAGAGAGAACATATTTGGGCCACAAGTTTCACAATTTATATAAATTAAGCATGGTGTAAACCAGGAACATAAAAACAATGAAAGGTGATCTGACCTGGGCAAATTTCTGGTAGATGACTCCAAACTTGAAGTTGTTATTGATGACGTGCTCATCAAAGGTCACAATGAGTCTGGATGCCTTGGAACAGGTTACAAACGAGGGTCAGTGTATGAAAATTGCATGTTTTTTGTATTTTATTTGTTGTTGATGTGTCTGTTCCTTCTTACCTTTGGGTATAAGACGGGGTAAAATCTGTCCACATTCACCTCTTCACAGACAAGCTTGGGAATAAATAGATAAAATAAATAAATAATAAATTAAATAAATGAAAATAGTGATTTATCTCATTTACATATCTCTAATCAAATTATTTTATCTAATTACTAATTGTCTACTTAATTTACAACAAAAAGTGATACAAATTAGGCAAAATGTATTTACTCATCACATTAGGTTTATGTTATCATTGAGATAAACTAAATGGACTTCAAAATCACTTTTTGTAACATCTCATTAGCATTGGACTTTTCTCAAGAAAACATTTACATGTGGAATGAATTATTTTAAATGTATAATTGCAGAAAAAAAAAAACATTATAAATATATAAAATTAATAAATACATCTGCATGCCATGTAATTAATTTGAATAAATAAATAAATAAATAAATAAATAAAAATTATTCTTCTCTTCTCAACCTACCTTCGCCATCTGGACAACATTAGGGAACTCGGTCAGACAAGAAATAGGGATCACATCATGGTAGGTTTTAAACTTTGACCTAGAATTAATAGAAGAGAATATAATTATAAGATTCACAGTATCCGCCATTACAAACTATTCAAAGTAGCATTATAACAAAACTAGCATCAACCTCAATTGTCCTGTTTTAAAGTCACTTTGGATAAAAGTGTCTTCTAAATGCACAAACATATAAATGTAATTAAAACGTTATATTTAGCATGCAGGAAGGCAAAGACAGACAGACAGAGAGAGATGAATGGTAGTTCATTCAAAAAGTAGCCATATAAATCACTCCAGCGTTCACAGGTGCCCTTGTCAATTATTTTACAGCCTGTGCGTGACATTCAAAGAGTTCCTGAAGAGCTCCCTTCATAAAAGAGAGGCTTTTTAGATCATCTTCTTTCTGACATGTACACGGGCCTATTGTTCCCATCCCCATCATTAAAGGGCCTCAAGACAGGCTGTGGGTTATAAAAGAATAGATGTGCCCTTGTGTTCCTGCTGCATATTTTGAGCACTTAAGTCAGACCAGCTTCGAGAGAATGTGTAACAGAGGAGAGTGGATGTGAATGTTTCTGGAACCGGGTTGTGCACCATTCAGATCTGAATTGAGAATTGAGAGTAGCAAAAATTATGCAGTATTGTAAATCGAATGTAAGGAAGTAGCATTAAAAGGAAATGAGAGTTTCTTCTGAGAAACAGAGATGCACATTTTGTGGCTTTTGTGTACTTTTACTATGCAGTACATTAGTAATTTACTTAAGTATCTTAAAGGGACACTCCACCCATTTGCATTAAGCTTTGCATTGTTAGAAACCCAGTCATACTGTTGAATGGTCGTGCAACACTCTCTCATTTTCCCCTGAGACGGGAGAAATCCGTTATTTACCTCTTACACTTCCTCCTACAATGACGCAAAAATCGTCATTTTGCGTCATTGTAGGAGGAAGTGTAAGAGGGGGGGATTTCTGTTGAGACTATAGACACTCGTTCCTCATCTTTCCCAGGGGGCGGGAACCGCTCACGCTACAGACCTATTACAGATCAGTGGGTGGGACTTTACTCTCTGAAACTGAAAGCAATATCCTCCATCTTGTTTGAAGCTAAGCTAACAGGCGCTGTGGAGACAGATGTAAAGTTATGACAATAGCGGAGGAGAGTGCTCAATATGATATAGA
This sequence comes from Abramis brama, assembly GCF_963993115.1. Classification (NCBI taxonomy): domain Eukaryota; kingdom Metazoa; phylum Chordata; class Actinopteri; order Cypriniformes; family Leuciscidae; genus Abramis; species Abramis brama. The sequence goes on along the minus strand of NC_139973.1, from coordinate 6,997,751 downwards.
AGAAGAGGATTTCGGAAGTCTGATGCTTGAATCAGGTGTTTGTGGCTACCTTTACAAGCCGCATTATAGCGAAGAGCAGCCGAGGCAGAAGACCTGCCTGCCGCGGACGAGGAGCCCAGACTGGCTCGAGTTAGGGCGGACTGGTGGCGCCGGTGATCTCACTATGCAACTACGAACCGCTACGAACACAGAGATAGTCTGCGGCAAAGAATTTCAACGATGACAATTTCTCCTGGACTAAATCTCTGAATCAGACGAGGACACGGACGTTTGTGTTGTGAACTATCCTAGTTTCGCACCGCATATGTTCTGACTGAACATCCCGGTACCATGCAATAATTCACCTTTTCAAAAGAAATACAAACGAGGAGTAATGCACTAATGAGTTCGCCAACTAACTAGACATTTTGTGTGAAATGAATTTCAAGCTCTGGTGGTAGCTAGCCTTGTAGACGGAAGAGTGATTTCTCTTATAGGCAGATATGCGCTGTTCTGGATTAGTGGGAGTGGCTTGCGGAGCTGTGCAATGTGGTGCATTGTGGGAGTTGTTGTCTTTCATACAAATGCATCCTGAAGTTATTTTTTGTCTTTCCTCGGTCACAAAGGCACCAAATTCAAAATTTATTTTACATTTCGACTACATATATGACCCACTTTAAATAAAAAACAATGTTCAAATGGGTGGAATGCCCCTTTAAGGTATTTCATGAGAAAATAATCTGTGACAAAAGTATTAATGAAACATAACTGAGAATTTAAAACATGAAAGCAAAACATTTCTCATCTGGGAAGAGTCGAGAGTGTGTGTGTGTTTGAAGTACCTAAACAACAGTCGAAGGTGCTCCTGGTCTCCAATCACATCATACTTCACAGAGAAGACCAGGTGTCCTAGGGCGCTGTCCACGGAGTAATAATTAAAGTGTTCCTGTGGGAAGAGTTATAAACAGACATAAACTCTCAGAAAGACTCTTTACTTCACAAATTGCTAAAAGCTCTGACCCTAATAGACAGCAAGCTCAAAGAGTATTATCACTGCAGAGGGAAATGACAATAACGGCAATAAAGGACAGAACAACCAACTCAAACACTCCTGTTCACATAAGAATCCTCCATTCATTTGTTCATTGGTGAGAAAACAGTCCTGATTTGATTTTGGGATTGGACTCCAGAATCTTTTGTTATTTTGTATAACCTGGCATATTTCAATATATGAATATTTTAAACAAACGATAGATAGATAGATAGATAGATAGATAGATAGATAGATAGATAGATAGATAGATAGATAGATAGATAGATAGATAGATAGATAGATAGACAGATAGACAGACAGACAGACAGACAGACAGACAGACAGACAGATCAATCGATCTAACCTTGCCCAGGAAGTGTTTCCTGTAGATCTTGGCTATGCTGTTGGTCTCGAGTTTGTCCTGTGATGCTGGGCAAGGGGGCGGTTCCTCTGGTGAGGAGGAGGAGCCTAAATCATGATTGGTCCCTTCAATCCAGTAACCCCCGAACTGGGGCAGCAGAATCAGTGGTAAAGAACCAGTACGCCCCAATACCTGCCAACCCACAAAAACGTATTTTACAACCAGTACAACAAGAAAACACATTCATATTTACATATAAAAAGACAAACAAGTTTGCAACCTCATGGACACTGGGATATGGAATGTAGTCTTCCTCTGTCTGTGGAAGCAATAGAGAGAGATTAAATATGTTGATCCCTTCATTCAAGTCAATTTAAGGTGAGGATGAAAGAAATATAAAGGTACATAAAGAGTAAAAGCCCTTAAACCCAAGGCTCCAGTCTAGACCCGCGGAGACTCACGATTCCAAACAAACCCTGAACTATACAGCTTTCACAAAGCCTGAGGTGAGAGCATCAGATCACATGGTCTGGTGTTTTATATGCTGGCACATGTGGCCTTAAAAGCATGGAACAATAACATACAGTACATCTCTATGTTTATGTAAAGACTTTCTGGTAATTTATATTTTGAGTTTAATATGTGATTCACCTTCATAAACTCACAAAAGTATAAAGCATCACATTGTAAGTAAGTTTGTGTACGAGCGCACCCTAAGGGGCCGTTCGCACAGGACGTGATCCAGCACTACAAACAACTACTAACACAACTGAGCAGAAGGTGCATTTGTATTCTGCAAAAACACTTTCATCTGCACAGAAGACACACTTACTTTATTAAGCAAAATGAAATAAGATTATTTTTAGAGAAATATAACAAAATTTGAGGCTCAAAATAAGCCAATGGCGTAAGAACAAACTTAATTTAAATGTAATTTAAAAAGAAAACAAGTTTATTTTCTTCTTGTTAATTTCTTTACACAATGTCGCATTGTTTAAAACAGACATTGATCTGCTGCTTGTCAAAAGTTGAACTTTTTTTAACCCATCTTAAAAAGATGCAATGCTTATGGCACAAGATGCTGAAAAACATTGCATTGTAAGTGCTTGTCTATTGTACGTTGACTCATTTGGAACTCATTTTTTAATCAATACTTATGTTTTAATAGATTTCCATCATCTTGGATATTTTCATTGAGCTAGTTGCAAATCATTTGGTCTTTTCTCTGCAGAGAATACATGCAGTCCTGCTTTACAATTTGGCCTAAAGGTATATTAATAGGCATAATTATGCTGCCATTCTTTTGGAACAGTCTTTATGTCAGATGTGGCCCTGGGACGCATTAAAATGTCAACATTTTAAGGCAACAGAGAATTTATGAACTTTAAAGCTATGAGACCGAGGGTTAATGCAAAAACATCTGTCTGGAATAAAAGCAACATTGTGTGTTTCTGTGTGCATGTGATAAACACAACGCTGATGGCAGGGATGGTTCGTGATGGCTATAACACTTGATGTGTGTTTATGTGGCTCTAAATATACACACTTACTTTGAGAGGAGGTGGAAGAGAGCACCTCTGCTCCTCCATTCTACTGCTCTGTGTTTTAAAAAAAAGGAGAGGATATTTAGTACATACAGTTCATTTAAAAACATGCATCAAAATTCACATACACTAATAGAATGGTAAATATCATAAATTAGAATTCTTCATTTGAAATCAATAACTTGAAATAATGTATATATTTGAGAATTCTCAGAAATTGAAAACATGGTCAATATACACAAAAAAATGTATACAGATATTACACAGAGATAATTAGGCCTGAAACATATTCTACGCAAGAAGCTATTCTAATCTATTCAAGCTATTAATAAGCCATAGTAGACACTGGCATTAAAGTTCTTCTTGTTATAAGTGTATAAATAACAGAGATATTTAAAAGAAGCTCTATCGCTTTCTTTATGGGCAGTATAGTTATCACAGTACTTTGGGATTTTACACTGAAAATCTGGGATTGAAGATCAAATTTAAAGCTGTAAAATGTAAACATTAAATGAGTTTAAAAAAAGACATTTTTAAAAAGTAAGAATTTGTAATTATAGTTAAAGTTTAGAAGCGTAAGACGCTTTTTGGAACGTTCAACAAACCTTAAAATGCATTAAACAAGCATTTCCATACATGCCTAGAATATATTTCTAGCCCAACACATCATCATTTCAACAGTTTAATGACATAAGAGTGCAAGTCATAGGTTTAAATGATAAAGTGAATATGGATTGAGAGACATATTGAAAGAGAATCTCAGAAAGCAGACGACAGGTAGATGACAGTAATAATAAAGCAAAGACAGGGAAGGTGTCACAAAGTTAAAAGGTCATAAAAAGCGAGAGATCGCAGGAAAAGCAACAAACACAAAACCGGATGAAAATGTGGACTTTCTCACCTGCATTCGCTCTATCATTGCAAATATATCTGATGTCTGAGAATCAGGAGGAGAGAGAGAGGAGGATGAACACAATGATAAAGAGAGAGATATGACAGTCTGCGAGTCCACTTGACATGAGAACTACTCTCGCCTCTCTAAGGGACAGTGGCTTCGCTGTAATGGACAGAGCTCCCTATTCTTTGATCCAACGATCAACGGTGCATCAATCTAGCAGGCGTCCTTCCTCCTTCTCATACGGTTCAACTCAATGAGAGATGAAGACTGTGAAACAGCATAATTTAACACGGGGACAGAGCAGCTGTGGGTATGAGGGATATGACCTGACTAGCTACAGCTGCGGTGTCACATCATTGAGCACACAGCTCAGAATAAACCAACATAAATGAAAGGGGAACGTTGTTCAGAATTCCCTGCCTGATTATTAGCATCACTATTACTAATGCTCATACTTAGGGTTAGAATTTGAACAAATTTCTAAATCTAAATATTAAACAACTCATCCTGCACAAAGTGATTGGATTTACAATTATCAGTGATAGGTGAAAAAAGGTAAGTAACCACCTAGCAACACTCAAAACACCCTGCAATCATCTAGTAATCATCTCACAGGCAAACACTACTGAAAAGATAAAAAAAAAAATCTAGTTGGTCAGAATGCTAAGTAGCATTTTTAATGTTTAATTCTGATAAGACAGAATAAGACAGAGTCAGATAGGACTCTACAAAATCCTTGCCAGTGATTGATTGATTTTTTATCAGAAAACACGTTGTAAACTTACACTTACACTTACATAACACACACACACACAGAGTACTTTAAATGACTTCAATGTAACAACATGCTGTATTGAAACTGGAACTTCAATCTCTTCAACTCTGTTTCTCTCTGACTTGCTGATTCATCAAAAACAAGCACGCACACACACACACACACACACACACACACACTTGCAGTGATTTACAATTTATACTGTTTTTATATTAAGCTAACTGGTTTCTTCAACTATAGATACTTATGCCACAATTACACCAAATTGTCCGTTTTGTCGAGTATCCTCATAAGAGCAGTCTTTAATGAACATAAAGAGTTGTGAAAAAAATATGGAAAATATAGAGGCGCAGGAAAATATGACATTTATTATGAGTTTATGGGAGGACTGTTATATTTTTTGAAGCCTAATGAATGTTTTTAAAAAATGATAGCTTTAAAATACACTGTAATGTTGAATGGCTATAATTAATGTTTAAAATTGGGGGAAAAATTCATTTTCATGGAGACATCAGTAGCTGTATAGTATCAGTGATACTGGCCTTCATTCATAAAAAGATGCCATTAAACAAGTATTTAAATTATAAAATATATTAAAACTTTTAAATGTTTAATAAATGTTAATAAAAACACTTAAAGTTTAAACTTAACTCGATTAACAGCACTAAATTATACATAATACATATGCTTTTTTTTCTTTTTTTTTATCTGTTAGTTTTAATAAAAACCCCTGTGATTGAGACATATGAGTGCCTGAAGTTGAAGAAACACCCAGTTAAACTATCTTTACTTTATATAACCCAACACTTCAAGTTTGAATTAAGGCATTAATTAGTCCGCTTATTTAATTAACTGTTGGGTGGTCCCATAATATAGGTCATTCAGGGGTTTTCTTTATCCTTGTGGGGACATTTACAGCTAATGCTCACTTAAAAAAATTGAAATGCTACTTAAGTTAATTTCACAAACTGTTATGAATCAACGAATTGGACACAGCAGTGAACTTGACATTTCTCAACATAAGTGTGAGAACTCTTTCTCAACAAAGACATCCTATAACATTATTTCATCACGATCTTGCACAGTACACTCTGTACGGATCCTATGCAAGCATGTATGAATGAGAAACCCTTATCAGATGGAGAACAATATAATATTATTTAAAATCATAATACAAATCTACTTTTATCTTTTCATTTTGTACTGGGTCACAATCAAGAGGTCAATAACTGACATCTAAAATGACCTTTTCGTGACAATTTCTCTCCTTAATGGACAATTACCTTAATGGGGAAAAAAAAAATTGCTTGTGAATTCAACAGTAATATATTATTTAAATTGTGAAGCATTTATACATTATGATAATATCTGTTAAATTGTGTCCAGACAGCATGATTCTCATTACTGAATTGCAGTATGAGAGGAAAAATCCTCATTTACAATAAGGAGAATTAAAAAACGAAATTAAAAGTAAAGCATCAGCACACATTCCAGTAAACAGAAACACAATCACACATTTACACTATTACATATCTATACCCTAACCCTTGGTCTTTTTATACAAGCACACACATTTATATAAACACACACATTTCACTATGATTGATTTTTTTTTTCTCACGCGTTTATAAAGTCTACTTACATCGCTGAACCGCCTGCGGTGGTGCATGGCAGTGAGTGCTGGACTGCGAAACCTGTACATACTCTTAGCCATGATGAAGTCAATTAAATCAGCTGGACCCTTAGAAACACACAACTGTGACCTGGAATGAAACACTCTTTCTCTCAATCTTCATATGTTCTGCTCATGAGAAAAGCAGCGGGAAAAGCAAGAAAAAGACCGATAGCTTCCTCAATCTGCAGCAACTTCCCGTATTTCAGTCAAGCGTGCCATACGAAACTCTTATTGAAGGAAATCACCGGTAACTCACACATGGATGTGTGTGTGAGGCTGTGAGTACAGAAGTGTCATGCTCATTCAAACCACACATGCCCCCTCAGATTTACTAGGCAAAGGACAATGACATGCAATCAATTTTGATAATTAATATGTTTATAAGCAACTGAAAAAAGCACAAATCAGGGCCATGTCAAAACATCTCAAGGACCCCAAAAACACCTTAGACCCCAGAGGGTTAAATTGCAATTCAATTGTTTGTCCAAAATGCTGAGAGAATTCATCAAAATGCCAAACTGCTCTTTTGAAAACTTTGAAAAAACCCATCGACTGGCTTGTGAAGGTTTGCATGATTTCTAAAGCAGGTCTGTGAAAACTCTTGACTTTTGGATGACCTCAAGTGGTTAGTGCAATGGCGGAAACGGGTGAGGTAAAGTGTGTTTGATTGCAATGCATTTGCTGTAATACGCAAGCCTCTCATTCTTAATTCCCCAAATATCAAATACAATATATAAATGCAAATATTTCCCATTCCATTACAGTTTGTCTGTCAGAAATACTGCTAAAATCAGACTAAAAATGTACAATGGTATAACATAATGATGACATGATAGCAGAGTTCATGAGAGATAATATGATTTCCTGTTGTCACAGTTGCACAACTATAATGCATTTTCCCACACAGTATTATATAACAGCATGAAAGGCAGGCGGTTTAAAAACCTTAATGTGAGAATGTAGTATGGCAAGAATGACAAAAAACAGCTTTGAAAATGTCTATAAAAGTGAATAATGTGCAACCAAAGCCAAGTTACAATGATAGAGTTGGATAGAAGCCTCGTTCAAAATGAACTTCTGTGTTTTCTAATATCTTTTACATTCAATGGTGGTGGTGTGGTAAAACCATCCAGTCTGAATGCTATTATTGCTCTGGGATTTGGGGGAATCTAACGTATCATCCAAAACCTCTGATTCCAGGATCATCCCTGCCAGGATGATTCCCAGGATCCAGGTGTTTACAAATTCAGGAAGGAATCAGTCCGGGAAAGCCAGAATTTCATTCCTCTGAGGTTTCTATGCAATGTCTGATCTCAGAGGAGAAAAATTTTATTTCTCAGAGACTTTTCAGATCTATTTGCACTTAAAGTATCAACTTCATCTCAGAAGTTTCACCTAAAATTAAGTAGGACAAATAAAAATAGACAGGAACGAGACAATTGTTGACAAACAGTAAGAGTACAGAGCTGTATAATTAATGTGGATAGCATAGCCAACGAGAAATGTTTCGAGTTCATTTTAAAATCTCAGAAATCTTGGCACCGTTTGCAACATTTTTTAGATCTCTTCTAAAACTCTAGAGGTGTTTACTATATATTACTAGCATATTTGTCTAAGGAGAAAAATCTGAGAAGCAGGACACTTAATAGTTCTGTAAATGATTTATGTCCTATGGTTAACTTAAACCACATGACCTCTCTCCAAAGACATGTCAGCAAACGTGACGTCATCAACCAACAAGATCTATAATACCTGGATTTCGATGGCATTTGCTCATCTGGCGGAAAAGATAATAAAACGATATCAAATCTGCAATCAGGCTCAGTGTTATTTTTGTGTTATATACTATAATAGTTGCTATTAACCCTCTGGGGACCACAAACGCGCCCGCGCGTTTTGCTCGTTTTTTTTTTTTAGCAATGAAAATAAACACTAAATGCTCTGTTAATTTTGATCTTTCATTTTCGTGTAATACATCAATCGATCCTGTTCAGTTTCTATTTTTTTTCTGTATACTCACAATAAAAATAAAGTGTTTTGCTTTTTGACAAATAAAGAAAAATTAACATGATGCGATTTCTGCCTTCTCTCTGTCAGTAAACTCCCATTTGAAACGCGTTCGAAAATGATCTATAACTCCGCGAAAATTCAGTCAAACAGGCAAACAGACCCACGGGATAAAGCTTGAGATCGCATCTTTTAAATGAAGTCATTTATATAAAAAACAAATATTCTCAGCTTCTATAATCTGTATAAAAAGAGAGCGACTCCTGTCGAGCTCATCACGACCTAATTCACAGTAATGTGACCACTCCCCGGAGAGCGCGTGCTATTCAAACGCAAATTCTGAGAACTATTTCATAGCTGTGAAACGCCCACATCAGCTTTAAACAAAGCGCGTCGCGACTCCTCGCGAGTGAGACATTATAGCCTACCTTATGGAGAAAAGATTCCTCAGAACAGTGCTGATGAGGAGCAATATCTCCTGAAATGAGGAGCAGATTCCGCTGAGGAGTGAGGTGGGCTGTTTTCTTTTCTCACGTGTGGAATAACGTTATGGAATAACGTTAGTGTAGGCCTATGTAAACCGCAAAAAGATGAATCGCATTTCTATAATATGACTCGCCTTTCTGTGAGATGAATGAAGGGGACATATTTGTAAAGACTGTTTAGCCTAAATATGAATCGCGCGTCTGTGTGTGAAAGAATAAACTGCTTTGCTATAGCCTACTGAGATGAGTAAAAATCGACTGGAATATGTTGAAATAAAATGTATTTGTATAAGCAACGTATTAAACTGCAAAAAAAATACTATTTTTGTCAAAAATAAATTCATAGACTAAGATGTTAGATGTTCCAATGTTGGCTATATTCAAACTAATGAATACATATGATAAAATGTAGGCCTATAATCTTCTTTTTTTTTTTTTTTTTTACAAAGAAAGAGTACACTTGAAATATTGTTGAAATTGTAATTATTGTTGTAATTGTAACATTTTTAATAAAATAGCAAAACATATTTACAAGAGAGATGTAAGCGAAATCTTAAATGGTCAATATAAGTCTTCTTCTAAATACATCTTTTGTCCTTGCATTGTGGCTCAGTCAGTTTCACACCTGAGTGAATGGCTAATTATGCAGAGTGGGTGGGACATTCATAATCTAAGGTGTAAACTACTCCTCCCCCTCGCATATTGGCTTTCCAAGCAAAACCTGTTTTACACCATTTAAATCAATGTATTTTTTTTTTGTGAACGATAAAGCAAGACTATTTTTACATTATTTTGAAGCTAGAACTCAAAGGGACAACATCCATTAGTCAAAAGTCTTGTGGACACATACTTAATATGTGTTTTGTGGTCTTAATTCAGCAACTTTCATTTTAATTTTTTCCAATAACCACGCATAAACATTATTCTCTTAAAAATACAAACATCTACATACACGTTGCTCGCATATTATGGTAGCCCTGTTTGTGCTATATAGAGTGAATTTACACCTTTGCCATTAACATGTTTATAAATAACTGAAAAAAGCACAAATGTCAGGGCATGTCAGAACATCTCAAGGACCCCAAAAACAGCTTGGTCCCCAGAGGGTTAATATTTTAAACTAGGGTTGTGCATTCACCTGGTTCGGGATGTGCCATTGTTTCTTTATGTAAGCATGCACTAGACGGACGTCTTTAACCGCTGCGTTCACATCGTTTGTAGCATCTAGTGCATGACACTGTGTTCTACATTGCGCTCAAGTTCAACTTTTAAGAAATGCATCTCTAGACCTGCATCTCATGTTTTTAACCACAAAAATACTCCCCTAATACTCTGTTTTGCCATAATGACAGTTTGACAGGACTTGCAAATTATCTGGCTCTGATACATCATCTCTCCTGTATCCAATATATTTCCAAACCTCGGATGTCGATTTTTTTTTTCCTTATCTTAGTCCTTATCTTGCCCTCAGTGCCCTTAATTTACCTTTCCTGTTTCTGTGCTTTCTTCTACTACAATAGTATTGTCACAATGGAGGACAAACACGGATATATTTATCACTCTGAGTTTTATTAGAGTATCCACAGAAGGAATTTAAAACAGTAAAACTGACACTTCAACTAGAAGTCTTTGTCTCTTCCAGGATACCTATACATCAAACGAAGAAGAGGATGCAGATGAATACGGATCACCAGAGTCTGTAAAGTCCAGCAGAGTGAGTGAAATGGATGAGACCAGACAAAGAAGTGTGTGAGGGAGCAGAAGTAGTAGTGTCCTTGATTGCGTTGTTACAGATGATGGTAATCAGAACTCTGGTGATTGTGAGCGGAGAGGAGGTGCAAAGGGATATGGCGCGCTTGTGACAAGTACCATGCATCGTTGAAGAAATCAACTAGCTAGTCACGAGTGTTTCCCGAATAATTCGTTTTGAGATCTTTCTTTTCCAGATTTTTTGCTATAAATTAAGGACATGGCATCTGAGGATGAGTTCAAATTTTTCTCAGTTATTTTACTTTATTTCCATATTCAATCATAGGCTCCTTCTTCCATACTAGAGCACGTTCGCACATGCGCACTCTTCAAAAACTGCGCTTTAAATCTCTTGACAAACTAAAAGACGTAAATGAAATGTGTATATATTCGATATAAAAGATATAGATTGTACTGAATGTAAGCTTCCTTTTTTGTTTTGCTCAAGATAAGGATTTATTAGGTCCACATGTCATGCAAGCAAGAAACTCTCCTTCTAACCACAGGTCGAGAGCTTTCATTCTAACCACATAACTTTGCGATGCAGTTTGCGAATGTTCATTGGAACTATGGTTTCGGGAAACACAGGCTCGTTGAATTTTAGTACTTCAACTTTTTTAAACTTTTTTTAAGCTTACATTTTTTTTAATCTAATATTAATATTTAGTTATTTCAATTAATGAAAATTATTTCTAATAGTTTTAGTTAACAACAACAACACTGGTGAGGTTGTTTTTTTTTTAGACAAGTGATGAATTACACTGCAGGAAAATTATGCACACATTTCCATTCCATGTATTAGTGTCCATCTTGAACTGTGGCATGAAAGGCAGCAGACAGGGGGAAATGAGTCCATTTAATGCTTTTAGGAGCACAAAAACAAATATAATGAAATATCTGCCATTTAAAAAGTCTCCATTTGTTCTCAAATGGAACAACTAAGATATTAAAAAGAACCCATTTACAAGATTTATTTTTATGTGATACCTGTACCAAATCAGCAGACTCAGACATCTTGTAAGATGCATCTTTTGCATTATACAATATTGCTTACTATTAATAGTCTGGGAATCATACGATATTGCTTACTATTCATAGTCGGGGAATACAACAATACCATAATGCAAAGTCCATAATCTACAGGCAAAAAATGCATCGGTAACTTGTTTACAATCCAATTTCACTTGGATCATGCAGAAACTAAATTCACAGCCATTATAAGCCCGGTGTGGCTCTACAGAGATGCTGAGCTGATTGTACAGTATAAGCATCTCGCATTATGAGACACCTGGTGAAATACATAAATGCTTAAATGCACAATCTAGAATGAGCAAATCTTATTCTACTGCTCAAAATACCACCGGGACACTAATCATTCTAGGACATCCATAAACACGGACACTTCAGTCCTCCTGGTTCCTAGAAGCCCTTGTGCTAATGGCTCTCAGAGCTGCTCAGAGACACAGATGGGTTCAATTAAAAAGCACTTGGGTGTTAAATAAGGGAAATAGGTGTCCCAGGAGAAGAACAAGCATTGGAGAAACAATGGCTCATCTTCAGCTAATAAAACTAGCTAAAGTCTTAGTCAACAACTGATATTAACAGCCAAAAGAGTGGTAGCTCAGAAGAGGCGAGAGAGGCTTAGCCTCCCCAAAAAATGTATTTACAGCCTCCCTGGAAAGTCCAGTAATGAACCGCCACCGGTTCAGCTCACATTAAAAGGTGCCACTGCTATTGAAGTGCTTTAATTTGTGGTTCATCGGGAGATCTTGATGCCTGGAGGAGCTTGGATTTCTTTTTGGATCACATTAGCATTCAGTTCCTCAACAAAGTATAATTTCTAAAATTAAAATGATGTTGGTCCTTGAGGGGGAAGTTGAGTGCTAGCGGAGAATTTTCTGGTTACACACTTCACATGCTTAAGCATGAATTACTAAAGGATCATTTTTATGGAGGATTAGGAGTGCTGCCTAAAAATACAATAAAGGAATCAATTATGAATTCATAAAATAATAATTTTATATAATAATATGTTTTTTCCACACATGCTTATCTCTATCTATTTGCCAATCAAGCTAAAAATGCCTGGAGGTACTGTATATATACTTGTCAATTTGAAGAGATTTATTTACACTATCATTTAAAAGTTTGGGCTCTGTAAGATATTTTAATGTTTTTGTAGTCTCTTCTTCTCACTAAGGGTGCATTTATTGGATCAAATACACAGTGAAAACAGCAATATTGTGAATAATTTTCTTCAGTGTCACATGATCCTTCAGAAATCATTCTAATATAAATCTACAAAAAATATTTCTTCTTATTATCAATGTTGAAAACAGTCGTGTTGCTTAATATTTTGTGGGAATAATACACTTTTGTCAGCATTCTTTGATGTATAGAACGTTTTAAATAAAAATCTTAAGTAACAATCTAAATGTCTTAACAGTAACTTTTTATCAGTTAAATGCATCCCTATGGAATAAAATAACTAATTTCTTTAAAACAAAGTTACTGAATAATTTGATGACTGATTTCATCCTTTTATTTTTTTTAGTGGCACTCCAATAATCAAGTCTTCCATAGAAAATAAAAACAATTAAAAAGATAAAAAAAGAAAGTTAGATATATGTAGTATGCACACACACACACAAGGAAGCATCTTATCTATTTGCAATAGTTGGTTGTCAAAGGAAAAAGGAAAAGACAGTTGAACAGCAGGAAGAAATAAATGAGAGAAGGCAGTTGTTTGATATTCCTACCACTTCCCCGACTGAACCTAAGGCCATGTTGGAATATAACTGGATTAGAGGAAAGAGGAGTGAAATGTTAAAATCTGCCAAACCTTTAGAAGAGTCGGAGCAGATGATGGCGGAAAGGACTTGACCAAACCAGGATGTTCTAACGGGTCAGATATCCGCGGGATTCGGCCATCTTGTTTCCTGTGGACAAACAAAAATCCTCAGAACTAAACCATGTTCCATAACAACTCAAGGCAATCAGATCATTCACATTTTGTCCCAAATGTTCGTCTGAAGATCAAATTAGAAATGCTCGGTATAATCGACTGCTCCAGCTGAGAAGGAATGTATTTGTTAGTAATAGTATACAACACAAGATGCCGAAAGAGACACAGGTGGGGTGTGTGTGTGAATGCAGACTGCAGTACGGTTCAATGACACACACTGCATTGAGTAGAATCAAGCCCTCAGTTTTTGTTCCCTCCCTCCGTTGGCCTGTAATTTGACTCAAGCCAGTGGCTCAAACACATTATTTCACATCACATCGAATATTCTCAGCTCACATAGCTTTTAACTGCTGACCCTAAATCAATTAAAACTCCCCTGCCATTTGGCACACAATCTGTTCCTCCATGCCATTCTGGACAAATACAAATGTCTTTCTGAAGGCACGTATCGGTTTTACTGCTTTGTTTTACGAGTTGATGATGATCCATCCATCTCGACTGAAGCCAGATGATTACTATATTATTACATTGAATTTTGCTTGAGGTTGTCCAACAGTTAATGAGAAAACAGGACTGCTAAGTTTGAATGAATGTGATAGAGTTTTGGTCTATCAAAGTATTGAAAAGCATTTAATGAGAGATGCCCTCTAGAGACCTCTGGAGGGCGACCTTCAGCGATATATTCACAGTTGGTGTTGAATAAACCTTCAGGTGGCAAGCCCACACTGTCTGATGTATATTGAATGCAAAATTGGCAAGAGATTCTCATAACGGCAAACTCCAATGTTATTGGCTGACTTTACACAATTCTTAGGAGTCAGAGTGGCAGGTTTTTTCAAAAACAGAGTTTCATAGCATCTGCTTATGTTGCAGTGAACACTGAACAGTGACAATTTGCATACTGTTAAAAACCAAATTAAACTTAGGTCACCCTAGACAGCAGGACAAACAGGCATTTGGGTTTGGAAGTGGCTGAGACACATCTTGAAAGGGATGTCAGATGCCACCAACATCATGTCTAGTCACCAAAGGCGCAGCAGTGTTTTGTCAGATCTTTACCTCTTGAGGATCACCAGGGCTGACTCACTTCATTAGCCTGATGGCAGGTTATGTGCTGAAAAGCCCCTGAAGTCATCGGGAAGTTTTGACAGCGGTACAAGCTGTTGATTTGTCAAAGCACATCAGCCGAGCATGACGGAGATGTGACACAAGAGGCTGACACAACACACATAATGCCAGTGACATTCCCATAGAGACAGTCAGAGTGGGCATTTGCATTTTTGAAGAAGAACATTACAGCAGAAGGCTCTAAAACGTATTTAATTCATCTTTCCTTTTCTGATCCATTTCACAAATGCTCACCTAAATTGTGCAGTTCCTATCTGTGTGTAGCACCTACTGCTCTGCATAACCTTTCAAAGCACATTATAAAGATCTCTCTGCACCTGATAGTAAATCTGCAACCCATTTCACATTTGAAGAGGTTAGCAAATCATAACAGAGTCCAGTCAACCGAAGGATCATGTGAAACTGGAGACTGGAGTAACGGCTGCTGAAAATTCAGCTTTGCCATGATAAGAATAAATTACACACACGCACACGCATCTTGAAATAGAAACAGCTATTTTAAATTAAAATATTTCACAATATTACTGTATTTTTGATAGAATAAATGTTGCAGAGGTGAACATAAGACACTTCTATCAAAAACTTGGAAAAAATCTTAACAACCCCAAACCTTTGAATGGTAAATTAAAAGTTGTGTCTGCTTAAGGTGACACTTTCACACACTTTAAAGGAATACATTATTACATTGCGTGATCTTTAAAAATCAAACCTATGAACTTAGCACATTGACAGTGCTATGCTCTATATACTGAGCAACAAGATGATATACAAATGTTTTAAAAAGTATAATATGACCCATTTAAGACCTACATTGGGCAAAGGATAGGAAAGACTCAGGGAAACCTGGAGGCAGAAAGAGTTACAGGATTTACACAGAAAATGCAAAGCAGAGCTGCTCACTGGGTCTGTCAGGTGCACCTGCTAATACAAATGAATTTGACTGCGTTTACATGAATTAGCAATAAGCTATCTGACACTAGCAAAGAACTACAGAACAGAGTGTACATTAAGAGAAAATCATGGCTGAACATACTAATTAGATGACCTGAAGAAACTCTGTACTTTCTTTTCTTTTCAATTCGCAAAAATACACAAAGCACAAAGAAAACACAATCCTAAGAGTAAGTGTGATCTATGTAAAAACCACAGAAAATCAAGATGATTTACTAAAACTCTCGCACTAAAGATGCCAATGATATTCCTAACAGAATGTATAAACTGTTCAGATATCATAATGTATTTTCATTTTTAATTTGGTAATCAGCCACTGAGTCCTGTATTTAATGCTATAATTAGAAGAGTTAACAGTTCAAAAACATATTTAAAACACTTAAATCTAAATTACAAGTATGTTCACTACACACCAAAAACTGGTATTGTGCATCGCTACCAAAAACAACAACAAGCCCCCAAAACAAGCCCACACACGGCTCACTCGTCTTCATCTCAACCTGCTCCACTAACACAGTCTGACACCTCAGCTGACTCCCTCCCACTACGACCACCTGAGCTACACACCAGCCGAAGACAGGCGATCTAATGATGGAGTGAGAGAAAGAGAGTGGGACACATTACTTACTTGTCAGCATGTACAGACGACAAATCAGCACCGAGCAATCTGTTCTGCACCTCCAAACTAAATGGGCAGGTGATGGACAGAGCTCTCGCTTTCCTATCGTTCCCTCCCTCCCTCCCTCCCTCCCTCCCTCCCTCTCTCCCTCTCTCTCTCTCTCTCTCTCTCTCTCCCTCTCTCTCCCTTGCTCTCATTCTCCCAAAATTTTTCTGTTTCTTTCCCTCCCCCTGGCTCTCTCTCGTTTCATGACTCACTCCTCTTCTCTCTCGCCTTTTTTGGGTTATCCGCACACAATCTATTGCTTTCAAACCAGTTTTTGCATCTCTTCATCTCACCTTTTTAGACATTTTTCAATCTTTCTTTCTCATGGCAATATTTCTCCTTCCCCATCGGCATTTATGCATTCCGCTGATGAAAGTGCTCCTTATAGCTGAAAAAAATAGTTCACTCAAAACTGACAATTGATTTATTCACCCTTCAAGTAATTCCAAACCCATTAAACGGTCTTTATTCTATGGAACACAAAAGGACCCTGATTGGGGACTGAGGCTCACAATGATACTCAAGCATATACTTTGCTTTTTTATACTCTACAAGACATCGGAGGGCACTTACAGGACATTCGCTCGGATAGAAGAAGAAAAGTAGCGGATCCGCCATTGCATGCAAAATTTAGAACAAGAACCAAAACAAAAACAATGGTTTGTTTACTGTTCTTGGAAAAGCATGTTGTTTTGTATCTTTCTACACTCTTTTTCGACAACTGCACAATGCATCACAACTGTGTGTTGCCACCTAGTGGTCTCTAGGGGTGGGGGAAAAAATCTATTCTTAGATGCATCGCGATGCGGACGTGGACGATTCTGAATCGATTCACAAATGTCAAAAATCGATTATCTAAAAAAAAATATTTATTTTTTTCTAATAACGTAATATTGACGGAACACAAAAGGCGGAACTCTAAAGCAGACGTGCAGTGTGCGGACAGTCTGTGGCGTGCACATAACAGAGACGTGCACATAACAGAGTCGTGTGCAGAGAGTATTTTTTGTATGAGAGCTGCTTTCTGTATTGTTTAGTTTTCACATCAATATGCTGTAAACCGATCTGTTATACGTACGTGCCCTGCAATATGTGCAATGCCAGTCACAAAAAGTTACATTTTGACTATGCTCTCTGCAGATGTTCATTCCCTTTTTTTGTATAAGCTGTTTTTGATTGTGATATACAGCAAACATTTCAAGTCATAACTCTTTATTATTTAGTTGTGTATAAGAGCGGCTTTGTATGTTACTAATTATTCAGAATATGCGTAAGACCACAAGCATTATATGAGAGCTGCTGGTACATAATTCTATATTTTTGAACGAAAACTGTTTGTGAATTTGCTACAGCAAAATGTTTTTTGTCTGAAGGATTATATTGCTCATTGGAAATAACAAGAGGATGTTGGTTAGAAGTCTATTATTAAATGCTAGAGATTCAGAATATGCTGAAGTTTGTATTCATTTACTACAAGTATGCTGCTAGTACAGGCACACATTTATTTTCCTGTTGGTTCTTTGCAATGTTGGGACATATGCTGGCAAATGTAACCTTACAGTTGACTTGCCAAATCACTTCCATTTGTTTTATTAATAAAATTAATATAGGAAGTATTGGAAGTAAGTTTGTTATGGGTCATCATAAATACTTTGCTTTAAAAGTACCAAGTAGTAAAAAAAAAAAAATCGATGAAGTGAGTCAGCCCTGGCGATCCTCAAGAGCTAAATCGTTAATAATCGATAATCGTTACCCTCTGAATCGTAATCGAATCGAATCGTGAGGTGCCTAGAGATTCCCACCGCTAGTGGTCTCTTCTGTCTCAACATTCACCTTGGGCAAGCGCTGTTGTACACACAGTCAGCGCGGACACAAAAATTTAGCTGCACAGGGACGGTGTGCGCGAACGTCTGCGGACTCTCCTGATGACGTATACGTCACAAGGACAGTGAGCGACTGTCGCGGAACACAGACGGCCAAGGTATATGTGGGGCTTGAGGCTTTCAAGTTTAGCAAAACATCACAAGTGTCATACAATTACATACAACTTGTGTGCTATAACTACAAGTTTCATGAACAAATACTTTTGAAATTAATCTTAGAGCTGGTCATGATCTGGTCAAAAGTAAAGTTACAGAAACTATATGAGAGTGAGTGAATTCATCCCCTTGAAAAAATAAGATATATTAGCTGCACGTTTGCTTTTAAAATGCCTTGTCCTATTGATTACCAATGTAAGCGCTGTACTACAGATACAACTTTTGACAAGTCAAATTATTTTCTGTGGTAACTGACCGCATGTCACAGATGCTGTCAATACTGCTTAGCTTGTTTTGAACTTAAAACATTATGTGTATGTGTGTGTGTGTGTGTGTGTGTGTGTGTGTGTGTGTGTAATTCAAGACTCTTATGTAGTTTTAAAAGGATGTTATCTGTCAAGCCTACAATTAGCCCACCCAGCCCTCTAAACTACCTCAAACAGACTTGCTACCAATCCCAAAATAGTCCCACAGCTGCAGGCAAACTGAGCCGAAGGACCATCTCAGATGGGAACGTCCTTCACAGAGCAACTGACACCACAGAGTTCCCATCAGTCCTCAGTTCATGAAGCAACAGTAACAGTAACAATACTTTTTTCACCAACAATATGGTTTCCCACTATACCCCAAGACTTCTAGAACTAGGAAACACACATGGCAATGTCTATGGAAAGTAAAAATAATCAAATTAGATCACGATCTTGATTGGTTCAAGAGCAATAAAATAAAATCATCTACATGGCATGCACACTCTTCACTTGACTTGTTACATGACATGTGGCTCAGAAAGAGCATAAATAAAGGTAGCAAACAATAAAACAGACAGTATCTGCATTATTTATTTATGGTACGGTGCATGCTGGGAAGTCAAATAGACCCACATCTATCAATGTTACAACCTACAGTGTCTAGTTCATTATACTTCCTCTAACAACTTTGAATTTACTTCTGGTTTAACTAATGGAAAGAAATCAAGATGAAACTGAATACTCTCTAAAATGTCTAATGAGTTACAGAGGAAATCTGAACTATATTACTGTGCTCAGATTAGAAAGTTAGCTGAAACATAATTGAGAACTCCATTAGGTCTTCTAAGCTATGAAAAATCAATCTCTTGAGAAGTAAAACTTTCCTTTACGATGACAATCGCCCTACAATATTTAAAGTTCTTGCACACAACTTTGTATCTTACCAAAGGTGTTGCACTTTAAGTAGAACAGCCTCGGAGAAACTCAACCTTCTGTCATTCCCCTTTCTTGAGTTCCCCAACATGTTTCTCAGCACAGCAGCTCCACGCAAATAGACAACAGCAAATGGACCAGGCCTCTTCTCTCTAAAGCTTTTCTGTCCACACCCAAACAAACAGAGACTCAGATTGGAGACGTCCACCTGATCGTTGAGTTTTTTGTGTATGAACACTGTTGAAGTTTCACCCCTGGCTCTTGGAGAAGTAGAGAAGTCAAACCTGTTTTCAAGTATTCTCTCCATAAATGGTTCTTACTCTGCCCACAACAGGAGGGTCCGGGACAGGTTTCAGGTTAACAAACAAAACCAACCTCAAGGGCTAGAATAACTGACCATGGAAATGAAAAGAACTGGGTGTTGTTTTCTTTTTGTCATGTCATGGGACGTATCTGGTCATACTGGATCAATCAAAAATAGATTAAAGCTAGTATCTAGAGATTTGTTTGTGTTGGTCCATTGTGAAAAAGGCCCAGCAGAGGTTGTACTTCCTTCGCCAGCTGAAGAAGTTCAATCTACCACAGGTGCTGCTGATGCAGCTCTACCCTACAGTCATCGAGTCTACCCTCAGCACTTCCATTACTGTCTGCTTTGGCTCAGCTACAAAATCAGAAGACTACAGAGGACGGTTCGGACTGCTGAGAGTACATCCGTACAACCCTCCCCACTATCCATGAACTGTATAAAAGGGCAGGCAAAATCACTCTGGACCTCACACATCCAGGCAACTTCCTCTTTGAAATGATGCCGTCTGGCCGGCTCTACAGAGCCCTGAGCAATAGGGATGTGCAAGACTAGTCGACTTAACGCAGGGGTGGGCAAACTACGGCCCGCGGGCCACATACGGCCTGTTAGGCTGTTTAATCCGGCCCGTCGAGTATTTAAAAAATTGTCTTAAGATCACATTCATTTTGCCTTTTTCTTGCAATACTTTGCGTTATATATATATATTGCGTTGCATATATTTGACAATCGGAATATCAGATATTTCATGCCATAGCTAACAAATGTAAAAAAGGAAAAATGACATAAAAGCAGATCATCATTCATTCAGCGCTGTTATGGCTGCGGTGTGTCACGTAACAAGCAATGACGCGTCACCATGGAAACCAAACAGACAGCGACTTAAGCGCATAGACTTGTTGCACGTCAATGTTTTTTCCTTTTTTGGAAACTCACAGAGAAAAAAATGTTTGGTAACCGCTTGCACGCCTGTTTAGTTTTTCCTTTGATTTTTCTGCTATTTAGTTTCTTTGCTCATCTGGATTTGTGGATGTATCCTGACTGATTCCGTTTTTTATCGCCCGGCTTTCGACTAACTTACGCTCCCCTGTCTGCCATGTACAGAACCCGGTTTTGTTCATTAAATGTTCTGATCTGCCTTTGCTTTTTATGTTTTATTTTATTATACTTAAAATAAATTTGTATATTCGTTTATTTCGTTTTTTTCCACAAATGTATGACTTTTGGAAGTGCAAATTTATTGCCATATGCAGTTTTAATAAAGTTGAATTAACGTAACCTTCTGTCATTTTTACTCTTCTAAGTGTACACTTGCAGGTGTTTTGTTTCTAATTTACTGTTAGGCCCATTAAAAAATAATAAGGATAAACAATATTTAAAAAGTATAGGCTATAATTATCTAACATCTGACTAATTAAAAATTAACCTCAAAACATAACATGCTAAATGGGGGATATCTAGCATAAAAAATGTATTGTCAGAATGTCGTCTCTCACATTCGCGCAGTCAATTTCGCGCAGACGTTGCCACAACGTAAATGTGTTTGCTCAGCCCGATCTCATGACAGTGCGAATAACACGAATTGTATTTGTAGTGCTTATGATACGCAGTTTTCGCATGCATATGATACACTTTATGGCGTGTAATAGGCACGCACTCCGCACCCCTAATCCTAACCAAGGGGTTTACAGTGTGTATATGCACGCAAAAAAACATTTTTGGCGTATAAATGGCACGAGAAATAAAATTCGTGCATAGATGCGCACTTTCATGAGATCGTGTTTCATAATCTGCTACTGGGCCAGCCCTCTGTCAAATTTTAAAACCCAGTGTGGCCCTTGAACCAAAAAGTTTGCCCACCCCTGACTTAACGGTACAGCTGCTACTAGTCGACACTGAAAACAATAGTCGCTTACACGGAAGAAAATACACAAGATTTTATCGGTCAAAATAATGTCATTTTATTGTTACTGAAGAGCAGGGCGCGAGCCGTAGAAATGGAGTGGCACGAGTGTTAATGAACGCCACTGTGCGCTGCACCAGTCTGGACTCCCAGGAGCTCTGAAGGATATGAGGAGGAGAGATGGCAGTGGAAGACGAGAGAAGACTAGGCCTGGGACATTTATGTTGCGTTTTGTCAATGTATAGGCGGCTATGAAGCACCTGCCGTTTATTTTGTTTAATTTATTTTAAAACTTCCGTTTACCGTTCACCGGTAACCACTTCTTCCCTGTGCTTTGAACTTTGTTACATTTATATTTAAAAGCATTTAAATGACACATTAAAATAAAACACTTGGAAAAATAATACCTTAAGAGGTAGGGCCTAGTCTTTTTATTTTACCTCAGATGCGTTTTCTTCGTGTCAGTAACGGAGAGCACAGAAATGACCACTCAAAAGGCAAAAGAGAGTATTTTGAATGAGAAATAAAACAGAAAAGGTATTATGCCATTTCAAACTGGCATAATACCACTAGAGCCATGCGTAACCATATTCAGGACATGCACATAGGTGTGATAGCTTCAGAATCAGAATCAGAATGAGCTTTATTCTCCAAGTGTGCGGCGTTTAGCGGCATTTATTATGGGATTTGACTGTTTGATTCATAGATTAAGTGCTCAAATGGATCATATATACACACACAAGTCTTTAGAGGGTGTCTTACTTCTTGACTAGATGGAAAACTTACATTTGAACGCCTGTCAAATTAGTCGATGTGCACATCCCTACTGAGCATAAGTACACACGCCAGGCACAAGTAAAGTTTCTTTCCTCAGGCCATCTATCAGTTAAATGCCCCCACTGGGCAATAAACATGTGCAATACAAAACAGTATTCATACTTATATTTACCACACCATAACACTTATTTACATTCCCTTACATTTGTATATAACATAATGCACATTCACACATGGTCTATTTTTATCTATTTGTATTATCTGTCTTGTCGCTGTCCTTCTGTCTGTGCTGTGGAAGCTTCTGTCACCTAGACAAATTCCTTGTATGTGTAAACATACTTGGCAATAAGGCCATGTGTCCAACAAAGCATTTTTAACCAGCTGAAAACCCCTAAGTGAGAGTGTTTTTATAGTTTAGACGCTTTGCTTGCTACGGAATATCCACGGAACTGTTACTAGTGTCTCATTTCACAGATGGCTTGTTTCTGTATTGTTTCTATATAAAAATGTCATTACAATGTAAAGTATTTGCTCTGGCTCTTGTTTTAAATTATTTTGTTCCATTATTATGCTTGTTGTTGTCATCTGTTGACGTTGTGCAAGCAGAATGTGGCGGTTGGTTGGTGTGGTATTTGTCCCGCCCCTCCTTGGAAGGCTGGGTATGAAGTGACAGTGATGATCGCTGCGCTCCCACTGAAAACAATTGGAAAAATATGCTTGCCGCGGGAAAAAACGCTTTGGTCGACACACAGCCTAAAGCTCATTCTGATTCTGAAAATATAGTTACACACAAACACAATAATCCCATACAAAGTTTGTTTGATTAAGTAATTTATGCAAATGAATTGGCAAATTACTGGAATTATATGCCCCAAATTTTGTCTGCTTTTGGAACAGTATTTTGACTTTTTTCTTTGTATAAATGGATGAAATGAATATTCACTGACAAGAATCCTTCCAAACAAACTGTCTGATCTTGACACGACACTATCCAGGCTCTCGGCTCACTTTGGTGTCATGGGAATTATTTCCAAAATAAATCTGACAGGAATCAGGTCTATTTTCAAATTCCCATTCCCAGGTTTAAACCTCCCGTCTCTCAATCACTCTCTGGCTAAAAATATTCCAACTAGCAAATGTGGATCCTTTGCTACATTCAGAATTCATCAACCAAGGAAAGCTATCAACAGACTAAGGCAACAATACACTAAAACAGTCCCCCAAAAAAAAGATTTTGAGCTTTAAGAAAACTCCCCTTCAGTTCAACTCAGACTAGGCTATCAGGTGACAACAGTTTTTTCAGTTGGCAACAGGTGACAACAGTTTTTTCAACCACAATTTTCAGTTGGTTTTCTCACCTGGCTAGTTTTACACTAAAAACAGTCTGAATGGACATTGCATTTTTAAAATTACATTTTAGTAGGGGAGTAAAAAACTACTACTTTATAATAATATTTTTGAATATGACAAACTAGGGGTGTAACGATCATGTCACAATTCGATAAATATCACGATATTGAACTTATGATGCGATATAATTGCGATACTCCAAGACATATGGTAAAACGTTAACAAAAAATGTAGGCTACTGTTGATTAAAATACAAACTTTGGTATTATATTGGGAGTGGAAATGAATTAGGCTTGGACTTGGTGCTGGTAACTCAATGCACAGGACAATGGTGACACCAGAATAAAAATATTCATGATTCTGAAGCTGAAAATACAGAATTATTTTAGACGAATATGCTTGCACTCTGTCACTGACTAGATATATTTAAAATAATTTGTAGGCCACTTTTTACTAGTAACATAAGACATCTGGCATTATCAGGACTAGGGCTGGGTATCGAGTTGACAAACAGATATACAGATAGATATTTAGATATATAGAAAGCTACATATTTATTTGTATTTATATGCATATGTATATTATATCATTTACATATAATAAATAAAAGAATACATTAAATTAGCATAATAACTTTTTTCTTATCTCTGTCCAACCAGTTCCCACGTCCTCAACAATTCCAGACTCTGCACTACAGCACGGAATTGAAATGTAATCAATCTGTTCCATTGTAAACCCCACCCAACTAAAGTTCCAGTCTGCTCTCGTGCTTTCCAGACTAAGGTAAGAGGAAATATGTTTTCCAGAGCTCCAAAACACTATAGCAGAGAACAATTTTTCAATGCCACCTTAAACGTGTTTCAAACAGCATTTTAACAATCTCTTTTAGACCAAAGGACATGCGAAAACAGATCTCTCGGGGTATACTTATCTTGTCAACTTAGATTACTTAAATTATGTTGCTGTGAGACATAGCGTCCCCCAAAGACCAGAGCTGTCCTCACTAGACAGTGTCCTCACAGAATCTGGGTGAACTAAAGTTCAAACACAAACAAAAAACAAAGCGCTGTTGGCTATATCCAACATTAAGACTTAATTCAGCAATTATTTAGTCCAAAAACACTTAAATGGTTCAAAATGTCCACTTCCAGTGAAAACAGTTATGATGGCATTATCTCTACTGATCGGACAATATTTAAGCTGTGGGTGTATATATATATATATATATATATATATATATATATATATATATATATAAAAAATACCTCATATATATATATATATATATATATACAGTGCAATGCATAAGTGAATACACCCATGCTAAAGTTGACTAAAAAGAGAAAAGAGGAATAAAAAATCATATTTTGGAAATTGAACTTAATGCCTTAATTTAAAAAATTAGGAAAAATCCAACCTTTAAGGACACCAATTTTCTTTGTGAATGAATAATGTATCGTAAATAAATAAATGTTCTTCCTTAAAATACATGGTGCATAAGTGAGTACACCCCTATGTTAAATTCCCATAGAGGCAGGCAGATTTTTATTTTTAAGTATTTTTTTTAATTTTTTTTTAGGATACTATGCATCCTGATAAAGTTCCCTTGGCCTTTGGAATTAAAATAGCCCCACATCATCACATAGCATTCACCATACCTAGAGATTGGCATGATTTTATTTCAGTTAGCCTAAAAGCTAGTTTGATTTGCATTGAGAGATGATCTTATGGAAAGTACCCCATGCCAATCTCTAGGTATGGTGAAGGCTATGTGATGATGTGGGGCTATTTTAATTCCAAAGGCCAAGGGAACTTTATCAGGATGCATAGTATCCTGGATCCATGAAGTAACTGGCCTTTAAAAATAAAAATCTGCCTGCCTCTATGGGAATTTAACATAGGGGTGTCCAAACTTATGCACCCTGTATTTTAAGGAAGAAAATGTATTTATTTACGATACATTATTCATTCAAAAAGAAAATTGGTGTCCTTAAAGGTTGGATTTTTCCAAAAAAAAATAATTAAGGCATTAAGTTCAATTTCCAAAAGATGATTTTTTATTCCTCTTTTTAGTCAACTTTAGCATGGGTGTCTAAACTTATGCATAGCACTGTATATATATATATATATATATATATATATATATATATATATATATATATATATATATATATATATATATATATATATATATATATAATACCTTATAAGGTATTTATGTATAAGGATTTTTGGACATGTACTGGATATGCATGCATGGTATTACCTTGGCATTCTTTGAAGTACATTGGTGTACCATATAAATACCATGGTATATAAACACGGTAATCATTCAGTACCAAAGTGCAAAGCAAAGCACCATAGTATTGACATCGTCCTTTCAGAGTAGTTTATCCAACCTACGCTGCATCAACAGCATCACTTAAAAGTGTCCCTGTTGTCCCCGTTAGCTTTCATCCCGAGTACTTGCTCGTCCCATGAGAAAGGACATGGCGACACAACATCCAGCGCACAGCTTTTACTTTCGCCTCCGTACACCCTTTTACAGCCTGTTTCTTATAAATCTGAGAGCTGTCTTAACAATTTTCTCAGGCCAGCAAGATAAAGAACAGCCTAGAAAAGCCTACACGGCAACTGTAACAGCAGAGACATTCATGCCATACAGAAGAGAATACCAAGCTGATGCGTAATACTGATCTGAATAGGTCTAATCATAAAAGCATTGTGTCTCTAAACAGCACAGGCTCTGACAGTGGCAGTGGGCGTATATGAGAGGAAGTGTTCGGATGCAAAGTGCAGTGAAATTCCAAACATGCACGACAAAAGAGCCCTTGAAAAGGCAAACGGTGAAATTAAAAACTTTGATTTAAGCTGTTTTTACAGGCTGTTCATTTCTGTATGCACTGTGTTTGAGGAGATTGTTGCCAAATTGTGTTTTTACAAATAGTGTTATATTTTTATATTTCCAAAGAAAAGGCAGATTAATCGGGTGATATTCGATCATTTTGAGATTCTCGAACTGATCAATAACTGTGCCTACTTCACACAACTGGTTACATAATCAACTAACAGCTTCATCAAGAGATAATGGAAATTTTCTGTTCTCAAATGTAGCATTGCATTTAAAAAAAAAAAAAAAAAATCAATACTTCATCACCCAATGAAAAAAATACAACTTTTACAGCCACACAATGTGAGGTATATTTATATTTATGTTGCAGGTCGAGTGACAAGCCAAAGTTTAATATAGCAGTAATAGTAATACTATTAAAACAACTTACTGTACAGTGCACTCTAGATCTATTGTTTCCATATTCAAGGAACGTCTTTTGTGTCTTCTAATACATGAACAAATGAAAAATCTGAAGAAAAAAAACTGTTTACCAGGGAAAAAAACCCTCAGGATAATGGTACTTTGTGTTACTTCATGTTTTATGCAACTAAAGCGAGCTGTTGAAACACTTATTGCCTGTGTATGTGAAAAAGAGAAAAAGTCAGAGAGATGGCAAAGAATAGTATACAGAAAGCTAAAATAAAGATAGTTTTACATGTGCACCGTTTCTTTTGGGTCTCTCGTCACATTAGCATGCACTGCGGTGCTCATTTGGGATGATACACGCGGAGTGAAACCCAGGTCCCGGCATAATTATATTCCGGCATTCGCCCTCTCCCTTCACGTTCCCTCTTCTCTCCAGACACATCCTCTTCACAGCCATTATAAACCAGCTTTACACATAACCAGCTCCCTCTGTAGTAACGCTGTCAGTCAAGCAGATGTAAAATTTTCCACCAGCAGTATAGGGCGGGGGTGGCTGATGCCAAAGCTATATCAGAGTTTGCTTGTATTTGTGAGGTAACCGGATCCAACCTGCCTTCACAACCACTCACACACCGATTACAGGACTTGAGGTGACCTTTACGGCTATGGATTGTGATGACAAAGTTAGTGCCTTGTGTCCAAACTCTGTGTACAGTGGGGAAAAATATCATGACATGAAAGCCAATAGAGCCTAAGGGGTTGTGGTACACTAAACTAGGGGGGGGAAAAAAATTAATAAATGAAAAATTCAAATTAAATGAATTATATTAAAAAATATTATAAAAATATTTATTAAATATATATTTTATTTTTCTAAAAAACATCCAAATATCCATATAACAAGAAAAAAATCCTTTAAAACCACATTAAAAAATTAATGTTATTAAACATTTGTTATGCTAACAAAAATATAAAAAATGTACAATTAATTAACAAAAAATATTGAATATATACTCTCTGAAAACAAGTCTTTTAATTTGTAATTTTGCTTCTCAAGTTTCATCTTGTTCTACACAAGGATGTTTAGACAAATACAAACACAAGAAAAATGTACTGATTGTTTTTGTTTGTTAGTTTGATATATAGCCACCTGCACCTAATTTAACAATTAATGAATGTGTGCTGTATTCCATTAAACTTGGAAAGTAATAATTCCAAAATTCCTACTTGGAAAAGTCCAATAAAACGTCACTTGAAATTTGACTTCCAACTTGGAGAAACAGTTATTATTTCCACTTTGTTCCTATAAACACTTATCAATGGATAACATTTTCAGTTTTTATATGTTTTTAAGTAATTTCTGTATAAATATTGCATACGTTAAATACATTTAAAAATATTTTGCTAATAATTCATAACATTATATACATTGGTTTAGCACTAGTAGGTGTGTAAACTACCTTTAAGAAAGAGAAGGACTTACCAAATATGTCTTGACCTGGAGAAGGTTTTGTCCACTCTGTGAAGAAAAGAAAAAAACATGCTATTGTTAAAATAGGTATTTCAATACTGGCACAACTGTAAAGCCCTTATAGCCATTACCCAAAAATGACACTAACTGATTTCACACTTTTAACACATTCTGGCAATCAATCTCCAACCATCCTGCTAAAGGCTAACGGATAATCAATTCAGCGCTGACAAACTCCTCATGCACTTTAACACTTGACTTGATGTGATAATGACTCAGCAAATCTATCAAGTTAACGAAGGGTGAGGGCCAATAGGATAATGAAGAACCACTTGAGCACATCATCAATTATTACAAGCAATTGCTATCTCTAAAATCCCTTGAAAAGCCATCTTCGCTCAATGTGCGGTCCGCGACACCTTTAACCCCTGACCTTATAACTTTGTGCTTATGCACAATGTTTTGAGTGATTCTCAACAATTCTGCCTGACAAAAAGCTGTACAATTGTACCGAGGGCATTTGCGGTTGTGAGACGCTAATGAGAGAAGCAGCTTCTCTAACGTTTCTCCTATGAGCAGCTGCGGCTTTGTTCTAAGAATACGCTATGACTCGACTTGGTTTAAAAACAGCACAGCCGTCAGATGTTTTCTGAATAAGACCTTTCATAAGACTGAATATCAAAATAGACAAAGCTGAATACAATGGCAATTTTGCGTGAAAAAGAAACCTCATTTTCCTGGCTAATGTCATTGGTGTCATTTCGTTTCTTGCCACAAGGTGGTTCTACAAACCCGTGTTGAAAAAGGACCAACAACCTTGATCAAATCTTTTCAACAAAAGATTGAGACCGAAAGTAACCGTTTTCCAACCAGACACATCAGGATATCTCCATTTACTGGCTTTGCTCTAAATGTCAGACGTCCGCGGGGCTTGTGGGAGGTCAGTCACAGCACTGGTGCTCCTCCAACCTTTCTGCTGAGCGCAAGGGGAAAGAGTGGCTGTTGTGTCAACAAAATGAAGTAACACTTCAGGTAGAGCATTTAGAGGAACAAATATTTCCATTACCTTGAAGGAAAGGGCAGTGATCTTTTATTAGCTGCTTTAGCTAACAGTCCTCCACATTTATTTTGAATAATGAAGTGTCAATCGATAAAAATGTCAATCTGTAACACTTTACAATAAGGTTTCATTAGTTAACATTAGTGATCGCGCCGGCGCCTCCACCGACCCCAGGGCGTTAACCACATTAGTTATAATGAACTCCACTTCTACAGCATTTATTAATCTTTGCTATTACACGGCTCTGTGGAATACTTGATTCTGATTGGTCAATCGCGCCATCCAGTGGTATGTTATTCCACAATAACAACCGGCGAAAACAGACAACACAGGCTCATCCGGATTACTGAAGTCAGCAGCACTAAGGAATGTTTTTTCCTCGTGGAAGTTTTGCATTTGGTGAGCTAATAAAATAAAAGTCAAGTCAAATCAATATTTTGTGTACAGTCATCCAGTATTGTGGACTCGCTCTCTCGTTTCATACAAACGCAGCTGCTGACATTTTGCGACGATTGTTTTGTACACTGTTGGATTATAAGATAACAAACAGGTACAGGTTATCCCCATAATTATTTATGTGGCGAAATGCTGTGTAATAAGTAGTATGACTATGTACCATATCCCTTAAATGTCTGTCTAGTTCGAACTTGCCGCGCTAGCAACTGCTCTCTCTGCAGAAGCTTTGCATTTAAACACCTAATAAAATATTTCGACTCAGATCAATATTTCGTGTCTAATTATTCACTTATGAGGCATATAGCCTCCGTTTCACATCGGGGTCCTGATCACCCTGTCGGGGGTTTATTCTGAGATAACAACCGGTGGATATTATTTACAGATACATTATTAAAATAATGTATAATTTGAAATTGTTTGCATTAGTTAATGCATAACATAAACAAACAATAAACAGCTGTATTTTTATAATTTAACGTTAACATTAAAAATGAACAAATACAGAAACAAATGTATTGCTCATGGTTAGTTCATGCAGTTATGATAATACATTAACTAATGTTAACAAATGAAACCTTATTGTGAAGTGTTACCATTTAATCAAATGCTAGTACTTTGTGCTTAAATGTATGTTCCTAAATGACTTTTAGCTGATTTTAAGGGCAGGTCAGGAGGATGCGATTTTTCAATAATTAACTTCACTAGATTACACAGGATTTATACAGATATGCATCCCTGACATTTTCTTCAATTCATATTATAAAATGCACTCTTAAAAATAAAAAGTTCTCTATTGGCATCTATGGAGAACCTTCACATCCATGGAAACTTTCCACATTGCACAAAAGGTTCTTTTTAGTGGAAACCTTTATTTTTAAGAGTGTATAGGTGTAAAATGCATGTGAAAATTTGTCATATGCAATTGTAAACACTGATTTTAATTTAAAAATGTAATCAAACCGTATATGACACAAGTAAACCCCTCTACCAACACAAATTCACTGTAAACACGCTTGGGTTCAGGAGTAAATATTGGAGCAGAGCCGCTGACTGTGGAAACAAAGCCTATAAATCACCAAATGGGGGATCAGTGTGTGTTTGTGCGAGCATGTGTCAGTAAACATGCTGGATCAAACAGAACCGGTTTCAGATTGCTTATGCAATCCAAAATACAAACCTGTTAAACCTGGTGATGTAGGTGAAATGCCAAAGACCAGCAGATTTTTTTTGTATCATTAAGAATGCTCTATTTATATGATCTATTATTTCAACACAAAAGTGCTTTAAACTTCACATATAAAGTTTCAGCCAGGCAATAGATACAAGACGAATGTCACAAATCACTTCATGACTCGTGTTTCCCTCTTTGTTTGAAGAGACATCTTAGCAATCTCTGACATCATCTCACCATCATCAAACTCTCAGCGTTCCAACTGAACCGTTCTAACCAAGCAGGCACAACAAGAGTAACAACATGTGCAAGTATAAAAGACACGTGCATAAGTAATAACTTATTTTGGGGAATAAATTAAACTAAAAACGTATGTCTACTTTTAGAGAGAGAATTTCCCTTAAGACTTTCGTTTTTCTTTTTGATGAAATCTGAGAGCTTTCTGTCCCTCCACTTTGACGCTTCAAAAAGTTCATAAAGAGATAGTAAAACTAATCCATATGAATTGAGCAGTTTAGTCCAAATTTTCTGAAGAGACACGAACACTTTATATAATGAACAGGTTGAATTTATGCTTTTATTCAGCAACTCACTTTACTCAATTTATGCTTTTATTCATCAACTGTTGTGATAAACGGAAGCTCAAGCATGTTCACTTGATGTGTAAGAACCAATGAGGTTCATTCTAGTGTTACGCAGCACATTTGAGCTTCTGCTCAGTTTATATTTGAATAAAAGCCTAAATTAAAACTGTTCATAATATAAAGCGATCGTGTCTCTTCAGAAAATTTTAACCAAACCAATCGATTCATAGCCCTTCATAGCCCTGCAGAAAATTAATCAGCAACTCAAAATAAAGCATTCAGAAATGGTATGAACATTGATTAGAAGACATCATGTTTGCTGATAATACCGAATGTATGATCAATCAACATCTGCATCCTAGAACTGGAAGTTGCCATCTATAAACCATAGTAGCCAGTGAATATTAACTACAACGGCATATAAACATCCAGCAATGTGCTTCCTGCTCTGTGAATGGTTACTCCTCACAGAACAAATGAGATATCAAAGTCACCATCATCTGTCCTTGTCACACACACACACACACACGCTCTTACCCCCCATATGCTCCAAAAGTAAAGCTCCTCTTCCTGTGAGACATTCTTCTGTTTTCCCTCGACAGTCTCTTCACCTCCGTCTCTGTCTCAGACTCACTTGTTTTGTGCCTCTGTCTCAGTGTGTGAGAGTGTGTCCCTCCTTTTCTGCTTTCTATCCCTCCTCTCTTCCCTCCCTTCCACTACCTGAGACAGAGGATCCACAGCTATGGGCAGGTGCTCGCTTTTCAAATGATGTCTTCACTTACTAGACACGTGATGAAAAGAACCAAGTGGTAAGTTCTTAGAAATATAAGTTGTAGAAATATGTATGACCCAAACCTAGCCATGATTAATAATTTGTTTTGTTTTTAAATATAAAAATGTGCCTTTTTGTACGATTCAGCTCTCACAATATCATACGATTTCATCATATTTTATTAATTAAGTGCTCTATATATATATATATATATATATATATATTTATATTTATATTTATATTTATATTTATATATATATATATATATATATATATATATATATATATATATATATTTTACACACACGCACACTGTCATTCAAAAGTTTGGGATCTGTGAGATTTTTGATGTTTTTAAAAAAAGTCTCTTATGCTCACTAAGGCTGCATATATTTGATTAAAAATACCAAAAATGTTGAAAAACTTTAAAATAACTGTTTTCTATTTGAATATGTTTTAAAATTTAATTTATTCCTGAGATGCAAAGCTGAATTTCAGCATTATTACTCCAGTCTTCAGTGTCACATGATCCTTCAGAAATCATTCTAATATGCTGATTTGCTGCTCAGAAAACATTCATTATTATTATCAATCTTGAAAACAATTGTGTACAATTTTTCATCTTTGATGAATGGAAAGTTTTATTTCATTTATTTGAAATAGTTTTTTTTTTGTAACATAAAAGTATTTACTGTAACTTTTGATCAATTTAATGCATCCTTGCTGAATAAAAGTATTGATTTCTTTCAGAAAAAAAATAAATTGTAATATATTTTTATATTGTAATACATATTTTCACACGGAATCCAAATTAATGTAGAAACAACAAAGACTGTCTATTTTAAATATTTGTAACACATTCTCAAGGTTTTTAGCCTTGAGACGAAAACTGCTCAGGAGAGCTACACACACGCTGACATTTTTGCTTACAAAATAAAAATGACTTTAATTCAGACATTTAAAACATGTCTATTATAGAAAAGGTGTATTCACGTGAAATGTGAATAAAATGTATGTTTAACAACAACAAACAAAAGTCATGTGATTGTGTATATTTTTTTGCGGTCGTATTGAACAATATCTTCAAAAGGAAATAAAAACAAATCTGTTCAGCACTGGATATAAAGTTATAATAAAACATTCCAACTGGTCCTGTACAACTGATGAAATTAGTCAGCATGATAAATTACATTCAATAAATTCAGACTAAACATACTAAAGCTTCTTCAATTAAAACTCAGTCGATAATCAGCTGTACTGTGACACTGTCACACATTTAAAACATAATATTCTCAGGCAGACCTTATAAAGACAAACATATATAACCTTTGGTAACCTCAGGCTCAGATAAATGAGTGTTTACTGTATGGAAACATTGGCAACAGCACAATGTACTATCTCATCTCATCTCATCTCATATCAGCTGACGGAGAGCTCAGAGTAAATAAACATCTTGTGCTTACTCGCTGCTCTTTCTCTCAATTAGTTAAAAATAACATTGGTTGTTAAACAATCATTTTTATTTTTAACTTAATAGTAGAATGAATTTTACTACGGTAACAATCCATTACTCTTTTATAGCTCATTAAACTTGAATCTCAGTTATGTTTCATTAAAATTTGTAATGCTTCTCATAAAACTCTTTAGGAAAAGAAGCACTACCCATAATTGCCTGTGCCAGTTGAGCTAGCCCCTAATCCTTCATCACTAAAACACCCTAAAATGAGTCTAAAACAATCAAAAGTGACCCAAGGTGACATCCAAAGTCAGCTCAGTAAAAGAGATTATTTTATCCGTTGGGTGGCAGATACTGTCATGATCTGAGAGATGGACGACGGCTTGTGTCTTTGATACAGGACATTTTATAATCACTTTGGGGTCGGACTGTCTGAGACAAAAACCATTAGGGCTCTTCTTCTACAGCTAATGCTGAAAGGTGACCATTCATTTTTAAAGGGATGTCTCTTCAGAGAGTCTCATTTATCGGTGGGTATTACCATTTGCTTAAGATCATGTGATAGTATCAGGAGGTAAAATAATAGACCAAGGGCGTAAAATTAACATTCACCAAGCGCCAAACGAGAGTAAAAATATGGTGAGTATATAAAACAGTGTGAATTGCCAGTTGGTCGGTAAAATAAGTATGAATTCTAACAACACAAAGTTGTGAAAACATTAATGTGAACAAACGTGAACAATGACTGGAACAGATGGTGGGCCAGTGTAGCATCAAGAATTCGTTTTTCGAAATGTGAGAAGTTTTCTGCGCACAAACATCTGAAGCAAGCGCCCAGAAATCCGCGTCTCAGACAGCACGCGAAAACATAATTGAGCTCTCTTGTACGTCTTCTTGCACTTGAACAGACATATTCAAACAAAATTGTCAAAATTCCTGTCCTGTCAAGTATCCTCGTAAACATACTCGGTTATGTCTTAAGTGAACGTAAATAGTTGAGAAAGACAACGCATGTGTGACAGTATATTGGATCCATGCATTATCTCTTAAAGTGACAGCAGCCTAAAAATCCTGCTGCTGTCTTTTTTAAATTTTAATCAAACAAAAGACAAAGAAAAATCACTCATTGCTCTTGACTGAATAACTTTTGTAACTTTAATAAGGATTGATCTAGATGTTTCATGGCTGAAAAAAATACATATTTTTGGCCGGTAAATTTTCTTAAGTCACCAGCCATTGGCAGGTTTGGCCCTGAATAGGCATATCCTATAAAAGAACATATTATATATTTAACGTGCATGTTCAGTTTTGGTTTCGTTTTCTGTGTTCTGTTCATGTTTGCCATTGTTCCCTTTGCTAGTTTGTCTCCATTGTGCATGATTGTCTAATGCACGCGTTTCAGGTTACATTAAATATCCCTGTGTATTTAAACCCTCTGTTCATTCAGTTTCTTTGTCCGGTATCGTCTGTTAACATGGTTATGTTTGAAGGATTATTGTTCCTGTTATCTCCTGCGTGTTCCTGGTTTAATTCATAATTAAAGACTTTATTTGTGATATTCCTTCGTAGTGCGCTCATTATAGCCACTCAACCCGTGACATATAGGCCTATATGTATATGCTAAAGGCTCCTTACAAAAGTTCACAGGGTTATATATGCACACATGTATGCAACAAAGTAAACACAAGTACTATATATATATATATATATATATATATATATATATATATATATCAGAGTTTCCGCTAGAAAAAAATGGTTAGAGATTTCGTTTTCCGGACATTTTGATGATATGCCGGTCAAATATCGCCTCTTAATTAGTCAAGTTGAGGAAAACTGGGGGCAGGCTATGTAACTTAAATGACATAATCAGGCCATATAGAATGCAACATGTTTATTACCCTAACTTTCAAATAGATGGAAAAAAACATGAACGTCCGATTGGCGTCAATCAACGCCAATTGTTTTTACTATGGTTTCACATTCATAGTTTAACAAACCAATCCCCCTTCCCCACATAAAATATCTGAAGCCTATTGTTTTTACTCAAGCGAACTTCCCAGTGTCTCTCCACAACTTGCAATGCGCATAAGCCGCGTAACCTTGTTCTCCGCAAGGCGACTTCGTTGCTTCGTCTTGATCCGATTCTGCAGCGAGAACCCCCTCTCTGCAGGAACACTCGAGACCCATTTTCTACTATGGTTTTGTATGTTTCTTCATTCGGATCTATTTGCGATCCATTCCATTCTAAACAAACAACGCAGTTATGCTTCGTCCTTGTTTCATTATTCATTAAGATAATAATTTATAAATGCACGCATAATTATCAGTGAACTTGATAAATGTTGCAGATACGTTTTGCTATGCATGCACAAACAAATGCCTTTCAACTTATGTGTGCAAAATTCAGAATAAAATGGATGTGCAGCAATTTGTACAAATAGAGAGTCTAGGTCTACTATACGTGTGGTAGCCATTAAATAAGCTCATTTAGTTTAATATTTGTTAAAATATTCTAATGTTATTTTTTCATCTATGTTGATTATGAAAAGTGAACCGCACGAGTAAAATAGGATGCGCAATATATCGAGAGACATGGCGTGGGTCAGACATGATTTTGACCACTTAATTAAGTTTTGTTTTGAAAGCCTTTTTTGAAGTGAATTTCGTTTTGTATAAATTGTATCTTAATTTTAATAACTGTTTTATCAACCAATTGCCTGGATTTAACAAATATAGCAGAGGATAGGCCTAAAAATGCAGGCGCCCGCGCGGTCACTTGCATTGCTCGTGAACTGGAGCGCATCTCATCCTAATTTAACGAAACTCAGCGTATGCCTCACAGACATGAAATATATCTTAAGAAAGCTTGAAATGTCTTTTTAACAATTTAAAACGAAAAGAAATAGGCTACTCTCTGATTATGTAATCCATGATGTGCATTTCTCTATAGGCGCGTTCACTACGGAGATGGCGATCGTCAACTTGATCTTTACAGCTGTTGTTGCTGTTAATAAACTAAAAATAATAGGCCTATAATTTTATTAAACAATAAATTAAATTAAATTGTATTAAAAAGCAACAAAAAAAAAATCTGTTTAAGTTTTTTTTTTTTTTTACCTATGCTACGCATTAAATTCAGGTAGGCTACTGAGTCGCTGTCCTCAGTGCCCAGAAAAGCGCTGAAACGGAGATGAAGGGGAACCCGTTTTTATTTATTTATTTATTTTTGGCTTATTTTAACTGTCCCATCCAGTTTTCTGGAGGCCCACCTACAATCAAAATCCTGGCGCCGCTAGTGCTTCGCAGCGGTCTGTTATCAAGAAATAACAGACCGCATTCCACATTGGAATTCAACCAAGCCATGTAATAATGTTTAATAACTTTCAAACGGTAGAGCCTGTTCCTTTATAACATAGCCAAAGGTCGGTGTATTTTTGCTTTATACATTTTAGGCTTATTCTCAAATTCAGATTGTGTTAGGGGGGCGGGATTATTAGGCAATTTTAATCTGACAATTTGACCGGAGAGATTTAATTTTGTCGGACATTTCTTTTTTTTTTCGGCCAATGTCCGGCAATTACCGGACAACGGAAACCCTGATATATATATATATATATATATATATATATATATATATATATATATATATATATATATATATATATATATATATATATAAAATCACTGTATACACTGGCCACTTTAGGTACACCTTTTTAGCTGCTCATTGATGCAAATACCTAATCAGCCAATCACATGCACTGTAAAAAATGATCGTAATTTTAACGGTAAAAGACCGTAAAAATGCTACAGTGAAAAACTGTTAATTGGTTAACAGAAAGTTTCCGTACTATATACGGTAAATAACTGTGATAGATCTAATGGTACATTTAATTTTACTGTAAAATACCGTTACATTTACAGTTTTTGAAAGTGAAAAAGAACTCATTGTATAATTTACAGTGAAAAAACGTAAATTGACATTCCCACAATTCCCTGTGTGACACTTCACATTTGATGTATTTTTGTTGAAATAACTATGTTTCTTCACAGTTTTCTTCGTTTTTTCTAATCAGAATCAGAATCAGAATCAGAAAGAGCTTTATTGCCAAGTATGCTTGCGCATACGAGGAATTTGTCTTGGTGACAGCTTCCAGTACACATACAATATAAAGTGACAAGACAAGTGACAAGTAACATAGGTATAAATAAAAAATAGAAAAAATAAAAATAAAATAAAAATAAAAGATTATAAATTATAAATATATATAAAGTTATAAGGTGCTATAATGAAATGTCTGAGGGAAGTATTGCACATGTTTGTTCCACAGTAGGGGAACATTAAGTGTTCATGAGGTAGATGGCCTGGGGAAAGAAACTTTTCCTGTGTCTGGTTGTTTTTGTGCTCGGTGCTCTGTAGCGTCGACCAGACGGTAACAGTTCAAACAGAAAGTGTGCTGGGTGTGACGGGTCCAGAGTGATTTTGCGAGCCCTTTTACTCACTCTGGATGAGTGCAGTACTTTGAGTGTGGGAAGGGTAGTGCCAGTGATTCGCTCAGCAGTCCGAACTATCCGCTGTAGTCTACGGAGGTCGGTTTTGGTAGCAGAGCCGAACCAGACGGTGATGGAAGTGCAGAGGATGGACTGGATGACAGCTGAGTAGAACTGTACGAGCAGCTCCTGTGGCAGGTTGAATTTCCTCAGCTGACGCAGGAAGTACAGTCTCTGTTGGGCTTTCTTCACAATAGAGTCTATGTGAGTGTCCCACTTCAGATCCTGAGAGATGGTGGTGCCCAGGAACCTGAATGACTCTACTGCAGTCACAGTTCTGTCCATGATGGTGAGTGAAGGGAGTGCAGGGGGGTTTCTCCTGAAGTCCACGATCATCTCCACTGTTTTGAGCGTGTTCAGCTCCAGGTTGTTATAACTGCACCAAAGAGCCAGCTGCTCCACCTCCTGTCTGTACGCAGACTCGTCACCGTTCCGGATGAGTCCGATAACAGTAGTGTCGTCCGCAAACTTCAGGAGCTTGACAGAGGTGTCTTTAGAGGTGCAGTCATTTGTGTACAGGGAGAAGAGCAGTGGTGAGAGAACACATCCCTGTGGAGCACCGGTGCTGATGGTGCGGCTGTCGGACGTGATTTTGCCCATTCTGACTAGCTGTTGTCTGTCTGTCAGAAAGCTGGTGATCCATTGACAGATGGAGCTAGGGACAGAGAGCTGGGTCAGTTTGGTCTGGAGCAGTGATGGGACGATGGTGTTGAAGGCAGAACTAAAGTCCACGAACAGAATCCTTGCATAGGTCCCTGGTTTGTCCAGATGTTGTAGGGTGTAATGCAGTCCCATATTGACCACATCATCCACAGACCGGTTTGCTCTGTAGGCAAACTGCAGGGGGTCCAGCAAGGGTCCAGTGATGTCCTTCAGATATGCTAACACCAGTCTTTCGAATGACTTCATGGCCACAGATGTTAAGGCAACAGGTCTGTAGTCATTGAGTCCTGTGATCTTTGGTTTCTTCGGGATTGGGATGATGGTGGAGCGTTTAAAGCAGAAAGGGACTTTGCACTGCTCCAGTGATCTGTTGAAGATCAGTGAGAAGATAGAGGCCAGCTGGTCAGCGCAGGTTTTCAGACAGGCTGGTGAAACACCGTCTGGGCCTGGTGCTTTCCTTCTCTTCTGTTTCCTGAAGATCTGACGCACATTATCCTCACTGATCTGAAGTGCAGGGGGGGAGGGGAGGGGGATGGCTGGAGGTGTTGATGGCTGTGTAGAGAGATGGTCAGGGCGGGTATGGGGTGTCTGATCGGGGGTCTCAAATCTACAGTAAAAGACATTCAGCTCGTTCGCAAGATGCTTGTTGCTGTCGATGCTGGGGGATGGTGTCTTGTAGTTGGTAATGTCTTTCAGGCCTTTCCACACTGATGCAGGGTCGTTGGAGTAAAACTGGTTTTCCAGCTTTTTGGCATAGCTCTTCTTAGCCACTTCAATCTCCTTTGTCAATGTGTTCCTGGCCTGATTATACAAGATCCTATCCCCACTCCTGTAGGCATCTTCTTTGACCTGACGAAGCTGTCTGAGTTTTGGTGTGAACCATGGTTTATCATTGTTGAATGATAAGTAAGTCCTGGTAGGGATGCATAAATCCTCACAGAAACTGATGTATGATGTTACAGTCTCTGTGAGCTCGTCCAGATCGCTGGCAGCAGCTTCAAAAACACTCCAGTCAGTGCATTCAAAACAGGCTTGTAAGACCTGCTCTGTGTCGTTGGTCCATCTCTTTACAGTCCTTATTACTGGCTTAGCAGTTTTAAGTTTTTGCCTGTAAGTTGGTAGAAGATGAACCAGGCAGTGATCGGAAAGTCCTAGAGCTGCTCTGGCGACGGAGCGATATGCATCCTTTGTTGTGGTGTAGCAATGGTCCAAAATATTATTGTCTCTGGTGGGGCATGTAATGTGCTGTTTGAATTTAGGCAGTTCACGTGTGAGTTTTGCCTGATTAAAGTCTCCGAGAATGATAAGAACAGAGTCCGGGTGTTGTTGTTCTGTTTCTGTGATCAGATCAGCCAGCTGTTGCAGCGCCGTACTCACGTGTGCTTGCGGTGGAATGTAAACACTGATGAGAACGAGCGAGGAAAACTCCCGCGGCGAGTAGAACGGCTTACAGTTAATGAAAAGCACTTCCACATCAGGACAGCACATCTTCCTTAACACAGTTACATCAGTACACCACCTTCTGTTGATGTAAAAGCATGTCCCACCACCGCGCGTTTTCCCCGTTGACTCCATATCGCGATCCGCTCTGAACAGCTGAAAGTCCGGTAGATGTAACGCGCTGTCCGGAATGGCTTCGTTCAGCCAGGTTTCCGTGAAACACAGAGCAGCAGAGTTGGTAAAGTCCTTGTTTTTGCGTGAGAGCAGAAGTAGTTCGTCCATTTTGTTAGGGAGAGAGCGGACATTCGCCAGATGGATGCTAGGCAGCGCCGTTCTGAATCCGCGCTGCCTGAGCTTCACGAGTGTGCCGGCTCGCTTCCCACGCCTGCGCGTCTTATACTGTTTCCACAGTGCAGCGGCGCAACCGACGACAATGTTCCGCAAAACGCCAGAAGAATCAAAAACTGGTTGGTGATCAGTTGGTGTGCACTGCCGAATGTTCAGCAGTTCGTCCCTGGTATAACTGATAGCGAATGACAAACATAAAACAGGACAAACTAACAAAAACAGTGTAACAACTGGAGAGCTCAACACCGAGGCAGCCATCCGCGGCGCCATCTTGGATCGTTATCAGTTATGTACCAGTTATCAGTTGGATCGTTATCAGTTATGTACATTAGGGTTTTATGTTACATTTAATGTTGTTAAATTAATGTTTATTGCATTTTTAAAATTTCATGTGTGTTACCGTGATGGTGTTTAATGTTTGTGTGAATGAAACTGTGCAGCTTCTATAGTATTAACTTTCTTGTGGAAGAGCTGCTTGTGATGAGCTTTGATTGATCATGTGACTCTCATCACTGCTGTGATTGGTGGTTATCAGTGTATTATGGTACAAAACAGATATTAATACTTCAATAGGACGGTAAATTCACATTATATCAATTAATAAAATATGGTTTATTACTGTAAATTTTAAGTTAAGTCTGTAAAACCAATAACGGGTTGCTACCGTATTTTTGACGGTAAAGTTCTGGCAACCACAGCTGCCGTTTTTTTACCGTAAAAATCACGGTTACATTTTTTACAGTGTGGCAGCAACTTGTAGACATGGTCACTGCGATCTGCTGAAGCACAAACTGATCATCAGAATGGGGCAGAAAGGTGATTTAAGTGACTTGAACATGGCATGGCTGTTGGTGCAAGACGGGCTGGTCTTAGTATTTCAGAAACTGCTGATCTATTGGGATTTTCACACACATCCATCTCTAGGGTTTACAAAGAAAGGTTAAAAAAAAAAGAAAATACCCAGTGAACAAAAGTTATATGGGCAAAAATGCATTGTTGATGCCAGAGGTCAGAGGAGAATGGACAGACTGGTTCGAGCTGATAGAAAGGCAAAAGTAACTCAAATATCCACGTTACAAACGAGCTCTGGGAAGAGCGTTTCTGAATGCACAACATGTCTAACCTTGAAGCAGAAGAGCTACAGCAGCAGAAGACACACCGGTGCCACAAACTGAAGCTACAATTCGCACGGGCTCACCAAAATTGGACAATAGAAGATTGGAAAAACATTGTCTGGTCTGATGAGTCTTGATTTCTGATGCGGTATTCAGATGGTAGGGTCAGAATTTGGTAAAAACAACACGAAAGCATGGATCCATCCTGCCTGGTATCAACGCTTCAGGCTGGTGGTGGTGGTGTACAGCAATGGTGTGAGGGATATTTTCTTGGCACACTTTGAGCCACTCAGTACCAGAGCATCATTTAAACGCCACAGCCTACCTGAGTATTGTTGCTGAACATGATCATCCCTTTATGACCACAGTGTCCCCATCTTCTGATGGCTACTTCAAGCAAGATAACAAGCCATGTCACAAAGCTCAAATCATCTCAAACTGGTTTCTTGAAAATGTTCACTATACTCAAATGGCCTCCACAGTCACCAGATCTCAATCCAATAGAGCACCTTTGAGATGTGGTGGAATGGGAGATTCACATAATGGATGTGCCGCTGACAAATCTGCAGCAACTGCATGATATCATCATGTCAATTTGAACTTAAATCTCTGAGGAATGTTTCTAGCACAAAGAATTAAGGAAGTTCTGAAGGCCAAAGGGAGTCCAACCCACTGTTTCAAGGCAAAATTTTACAGCTTACAGTTACATTTTTAATTGCTTGTTTTGTGGCATTGCTACTGTTCAGGACATTTATATGAACATACTCGCCCTGAACGTTAATAAATTAAAAAAAATTGACTCATATGCAGAGTCTCAATGTTCTCTGTGAGGATACATGGAGGTAGAAACAGGACTATTTACTTTGGTTAATCTATGAACAGCTGATACAGGAAGGGCACCAGGAGATTAATTAGTCTTTAACAGTCTCTGTCACACACACACACACACACACACACTATTAAGTGCAGGTCGAAAAAGTCCTTCAAAAGAACAAACAGCATGGTGCCTTAAAACTGAGATGTTCAGACACACACACGCTTTTAGTAATATTTATCAACTGATCTGAATTAAGTTGGACAGTATTTTTCTATAAACATGTCTAAATGAAGGCTATGGGCTAAAGTGGTTTCTGTTGAATTTAATGGAGTAGGTTAACTGAATTCAGGCCTGGGCAGTAAGTTCCTGAAAAGCTTAAAATGTAAAGCAGAAATGTGGCAGAAATGGATTTGGATCAGCACTGCCACCATGTGGTACTACACTCTCAATGCACATCCCATAATTCAACACACCACACTACAGTTCCACATGTAAAAACAAAGATAAATCAGTCTTCAATTATAATGTTACTTCATTTGTGCGAGCACATGCAACCACACATGCTCCTACTCAACCTAAGTGTCACCCAATAATGGAAATTCTGTAAAAAAATTGGAATGTTTGGATTGGAATGACATGAGGGTCAGAATTTACATAAAAGCTTCACATATAATGGCAAAGTACAGGTACTTATAGGCCATGTACACACTGTAAAGTTTCAGGAGGACAACCGCGTTTAAAAGCAGGAGTGAGTCACCTAAATTATTGTTCTATGCACATACGGAATATACGACTTAGTCCCAAAAATGCGATGATTGACACTGTGGTAACCATAGTAAAGTTTTCGCATCTCGCGTGTTTAGTATCTGCTATTCTGACCAAAGAAATATTATAGCAACAAAAAAAACGATTTGTTCATTATGTTCAGCCATTTTAACTAAAGCACAGTCGACAGGAATCATCATGTTTTGCTTTGGAAAGACTGCTTTACAGAGCACGCTCTTGCAGTGTT
This sequence comes from Abramis brama, assembly GCF_963993115.1. Lineage (NCBI taxonomy): Eukaryota > Metazoa > Chordata > Actinopteri > Cypriniformes > Leuciscidae > Abramis > Abramis brama. Next base: position 6,953,805 of record NC_139973.1, on the reverse strand, counting down.
GCCATGGCTTGTCGCTCATAAAGCAATTGAGTTTACATTGTTATTAAAGTGAGCAGGTGCGGGTCACGACATTTTGGTCTTTATTTTCAGCATAAAGCATTTGGATTTATTTTGGCTTATTGTGGGCTTGTTCTTGTTCGCAGTTTTTCTAGTATGGCAACAAGAATGAGTCAAGGTTCGTACCACTTTCCCTGTGATTTCTTTCACCACACTGTCCGCACATAGAAGAGAGAAACATTTCTGATGCATGTTAAAATACGTCATTAACAACCAGTTGTTCAGTTCGGTTCCGTACACACTGCATAGAATTTTAGTAAATGCAGTTGTTACTACCTGCACTTTTCAAGAGTTAATTTGAATGCGATTGCCACCCCCGTAAATTACTGAATTTTAAATAAAATTAAAAATATATATATTTTTTTATTTAACAGGATTAAGCACTAAAAGTTTAACTGATTAAATATAGACTCCTGAGTTGGTGAGAGTAGAAGTGTTGTTGAATGAGGTTTGATGACAGTACCATCTGCTCAATGTCAGGTGTGGTTACCTGGCAACAAGTATCATTGTCTGCTGCGAGATACAACACTATAGACCTTATTCAGAGCAGCGCCATGACGGGTATGAAAGCGAGGCTGTGAGGGATAGACAGTGTTTTCAATGGCATCTGCTAAAAAAGCTGTTTAAAGCTCCTAGATCACTAATTTTCCACAGCTCATGTTTTCTGGAGTTTTTTGTCAACTGAAATTTCTTGGAAAAATATTTTTGCAGTGTTTCATCAGCAGAACCTTCCAAAAACACAATAAATAAATAATAGTACAACCCACTGAATATATGTATGTCTATCCCTCACAACCTTGCTTTAATTCACGTTAAAAAAATCAAAGATGGCGCTGCTGCGAAAAAGGTCTATTGTCTCTTTCAGCACTTTAGATAGCGACGGATAATCATATGCGAATACACTGGTGTGTGTGTTTCTTTTCCAAGAGCGCATGTTATTTACCAAGTGCGGCGTGAATGACTACAGCATGTGTTCTCGACAGCAACACATCAATTTACAGCTGCTATCTGCTGGGAAGAAAATCCCTGCACACAAGTTTTCACAGAGTGCTTATGAGAGACAGGACTGCCTCAGGCTGTCAATGCCGGGAGTCAACCTTATACCAATCAAATAACCTCCATCTGAGCAAGGTTTCAGCATCTCTCTTCCTGCAATGTTTTTTACATAACAGACAAGACGGAATCACGAGTGGTGTTTGCTAAGGCAAGCATTACTGTTGCTCATTGGTCATTTGATCACCTAAAGTAACTAGTCACGCATCATCTGTCCTAAGCACATGAATAATTCATGTGGCTAATAGTAATGCAATGGAGCGTTTAGTAATCTTCTAAAAATCAAGTTCATTCCTTAAAGCAGCCATGAAGAATTTGTAATTCTCCCGGTTAAGTTCCTCCCCATTTCCCCATTTTGGGAATCTGCGTGTTCATGTTTCGCTACAGCTTGCCTACTCCCTATGTGCTCAGATTTAGATTTAGATTTAGCTCTTCAGTGAGATCTTCCAAGCCGTTTCATGGCTTACTGCTCCGGTTGACCGATCTCAGCCAGCGTGTTGTTCTGTTTGACCGATTTCTCCCCCCAACTGTGTGTCTGACCTCCAGATGAGCGAACACTGCCGGCAGACCGAGGCTGCTTGAGACATCACAGTCGAGCAGAGCGTGTGTGAGCGAGAGGGAAAGGGAGATAAGAACGTGTCACAAAGAATGTGTTTCAAAGTGTGAGAGTGAAATACTGTGTGCATATGTGTGTGTCTGGGTAAAATCTGCAGTAAATGAGGTTTGGTCTAGACTCACACAATGACCCTCTTCAATCGAATAGGAACACTATTACTGAGTGTTTTCTAAGCAGCCTAAGTGAACCTGTCTGCATTAATGCATTTAAAATAGAGAGACAGTGTGGTTATAGAGATAGTCCCAGAGGAAAATCTTGAGCTATTTCGAAGCTCAGGAGACTTTTCATTTATATTTCATTTAAATATCAAGTTTGTCTCAGAGGTTTCTACTAAAATTCATTACAAATGGAGACAACTGAGCTATAAAATTAATTCATACTGAAATCTTTGACTTTTGTAAGCAGACTTTTCTGAAGGAAAGAATCATCAAAAATATGATATCTTTAATATCTCAACTGTTTCTCCAAGACAGCACAGAATCGACTTCTGGTTCTCTGATTTTTCTCTTGAGAAAAAGACCAAATGTGTCTCTGCTAGAGTTTCAGAAGAGATGTCTTTAGATGTGTTCACACTTGGCATGTTTGGTTCGATTAAAACGATCTCTGGTGCGACTGCTCTGTTAGTGCGGTTCATTTGAATAAGTGTGAACGCTGCCATCCAACCCTGGTGCGCACCAAACAAGTGGACCGAGACTGCTAAAAAGATGGGTCTCGGTCTGCTTCCAAACTAACTCTGGTGCGGTTCGACTGAAATATGAATGCAACATGGACCAAAGACATGTACAGTAAACGAACCAAAAACAGGATGTGACGTCACGAGATGCGACCCTAAAAAGGACAGAATGCTCAAGCATACCCGTTTTTCTAGTCATAGTCGCAATGTTTTCCTTCACAGTTCGGTATAGGCATCAGAACCACATCTCCTCACAGCAGATCTTTGTTTGTGTGTGTGACGGAGCGATTCCTGCTGCTGTTTTGACTCCTTTACACATTTTATAAGCTCTTCAGCTCCATCATATACCATCATGTACCGTCATGTACACACATACAGTGAGCGCATTTAGCCCAGCACACAGCATTTGGATGTTCGCCAATTTCCGTCGCAAAATATACGCCATAAAAGCCTTTTTTTTTTATCTTTAGGTTCGGTGTTAAAAATGACAGTGTGAACGCTAAGTGAACCAGGATTAAATGTATCATTTTCTTTTTTGGTCCAGACCAAAAGAACTGAACTGAAGTATGAAAACAGCCTAGTGTGCTTCATTTGTGCTCAGAAAAGTGAACTCAAACATTTCTCATCGACTTCTTCCACGACCAATATATTATTAATTTAGAGTTATGCTATCTTTATTACTTTAAAGTCAAGTCAAGCCATGTCACCTTTATTTATATAACGCTTTGTACAATACAGATCATTTCAAAGCAGCTTTTACAGTGATTTTATAGCTCTATACTCCAGATGTATGTAAACCATAGTGTCAATTGTCTTATTTATCCTAAGGAACATTAGGGACAACGTTCATCTTTAAAAGAAACATAACTGAGAACTCGTTGCAAATCTAAGCATTTTTCTCTAAATTCAAAATAGAAACAAGCATATCTTTAGGGCAAAAGTCTCCATCTGCTCTCAATATTATAATCTCATTGCTGCCTGAGAGGAACAATGGCATTTTTATACTACAGGATTAGCTCAAAGGAGATAAAACAAGAAAAGCATTACAGGTAGTTATGAAAACAGAAGGAGACAGAGGGAAAGAAAGAGTTAAGGAACCCTGCAGCAAGCATCTTGTCATAATTGTGTTGGCACGTCTGCTCCTGGCGAAGTCTGCAATGTCGTGTCACCAAATGCCAGTGTTGCTATGACAGAAACAGCCTGGCAGGATTGTCAGCATTTCTCCTGTCCATCAATGGTCATTCTCTCCAAAATATGGACAAAAAGTGATCCTTATATATGCACATACCTGTACAGTAGCTATCACAGTGACTGTTGGAAATATCTAGGTTGTATTAACACAATCATGCTCCAAACGCTGACTTCTGTTCTAATACAATGACATATGGGTAATGTTTCGATTAATCTAACCAAACGTGCTCCAAATGGGATGAGAATGACTTGAGGGTCTGAGTTTTGAAACCGTTCAGATGGCTAGGCATCTGTCTCTTTTTGGCAGTTTGAACTGGGAACATAGCGACACTGCGAACAAATGTATTTCACACACGATTTTCATATTTGAGCCAGAAATAATGAACGTCCAAAACTAATGTGTTTTTTTTCTCTAAACCAACAGACAAAAATCTGTTCAGAAGTTGACAAAATTGAAAAAAAGTTAAGCTATACGCATGAAGGGTTGCACTAAGCTTATAGTATAAAGATAGCCTGACGTCGTCATACTCAGATTCTAGTCAGAATGTGAGTCTGATACTGCTCAATTGGGCTGTGATTAAGGGATGTGTTTCAACCGAACCAGGAAAGAAAATGCCTCTGCAATCAATTGGATAGATCTACAACCAATCAGAGCAACGGAGTAAGTGACGTATGTTGAGCGACGCTTAGTTGTCAACAGAACTCAACTGCACGCATGCAAGTATTCCCTGACAACATTCAAAGGACAGCTGAAAACCCATCTCTTCCGTGAGCACTTAACCGCATAAAAAAAAAAAAAAAAAAAAACCCTTCCCTTTCCCTTTAAAACCTCACTTATCGGGCTTATGCTACTCTGAATAATGCCTGAACTTCGTATTTTGAGCACTTCTTGCGTTGTTTTTGCCTCTTCATGATGACTCGCTTAATTTAGTCCTAATTTGTAAGTCGCTTTGGATAAAAGCGTCTGCTAAATGACTAAATGTAAATGTAAATGTTAAGTAGAAGAAGATGATTAGTGTAAACGATCTTTGCCGGTGTTGTGAAAAGAATTTAAGGATACACGGAGTACTTACCAACACGATCATCATTTTTGAGAGAAATAGTTAAGGTGAATGCATATACGAACAAGTTCTCCGTTTAGGATTAGAACTCGACAATACAGCAAACAAATCGAATTCAACCCAAGCGCTCTTTGGTGACGTGGATGATTACATTACTGTTGATCATCTGTCCATCATTGTATAAAGCCCGCCCTGACAATTTGATTGGTCCAAACAGCTCTGGTTCAAGCATAGTTGCTCCACAACGGATCAAGTCCAGACCGAACTTCCCGACCTCAAATGTTGTGGGCGGGGCTAAGTTCAGCTGGCATCCAGGCTAGTATAAAGATGCATCTTGGGAGTGCTTAAGCATTCATACGGGCATATCTACAGTAGCACAACAATACGGCATGGCCATTTGTCAGCAGTTAACAGTCAGCAGAGTCGAAATGTAACCCTGTGTCCTTCTGGACCATTAACCATTTTAAGCTGCCTGGATTGTGTTTTTCAAGGAATAAGCCATGGGAAGCTGTGCATTACTGTGATTTTACCACAGATAAGGGCTACTGTTGGGCACAAATCTAGGCAGAGTGCCTAAAACTACCTTAAAAGTGGTAAAAACATTGTATTGCACAACCACTTGTTTCTTATTGCTTTTATAAAACAACAGGAACATCATTATTGTCACGTTTCCGTTCATGTTTGGACTGTGTTGTCTTTGTCTTCAATTCACCTGTCTCACCTGTGCCTTGTTAATCACCTCGTTATCTCGTTTGTTTTGCCCCAGCTGTGTCTAATTTCCCTGATCTGTTTCCTTGTGTATTTAAGTCCTGTGTGTTCCTTCAGTCTTTGTCGGTCGTTGTAGTGTCAAGGTTTGTGTTGAGTGTTCATGTAATCTGTGTTTGGGAATAAACCAGATGTATTGAAATCCTGTCTCCTCGTCTTCAACCTGCAATACCCTGACAATTATGATATAAAACAAATAATAATTTTTATTATCAATAAAAACTTGTAAGAAATTGTACTTAATTTGTCTTTCAGGAAACTTGCAAGTATATTCTGTTGCTTCCGAAAAGGCAGAACTAAATAAGAAACATTTGAACATCTTCGTCCTGTTCAAAAGTTTTCACCCCCTCTTAATGCTTTGCGTTTCCTTCTGGAGCATCAGTGAATGTTTGAACCTTTTTTTAATAGTTGTGTTAGTTGTGAGTCCCTCAATTGTCCTCAGTGTGAATATATGGACCACAAAATCATACAAATCACTACTGGCAAGCGTTCAAATATGCAAAAGATGCTGGAAACTGAAGAATTTGCAGAACCTGAAGGATTTTCCTGAAGAACATTGGGCAGTTTAACTGCTCAGGACAAACAAGGGACTCAAGAAAAACCATTACTAAACAAAAAAACAGTTGTGGATCATCCAGGTAATGACACACAGTATTAAGAATAAAGAGTATGCTATTTTTTGTCCATATGGACTATTTGTAAACATCTTTTATGTAAAAAATATCTTATTCAGGACAGTACTAAATAAAAATAACATGCATTTTGTATGATCCCTCTTATTAAAAATAATTAACATTTTGCAGATTCTGCAAAGTGTGAACTTTTGAGCACGGCTGTAGCCTATATAGTAGCCTAATATCATATTTTTGAGCTGGAACAATTATACTTTATCTTTCCATGTTTGTGTTTAGTCTACCCTCTCGGTTCTATCATTTTTCATCATCAGCAAGAGTATGTGGCACTGCAAAATTGCATTTTTATATGCCAGTTGAGCAGCATCTAAAATGATCAGAGTAAACAAACAGCGTAAACAAACGGCGTAAACACTGGGATGTCTGATTGAAATGATTATGACTGATTGTACACATACTGATTTATGTGCCACCTGGTGCTGTGAAAACAAGGGAATGTACTGTGTATGTGTGTGTGTGTTTGTGCGCGTAAACCATCATTCCACAACAACAACAAACAAAAAAACAGCTACAACATCAAGCAACTACCCTATTTTTCACTCTCATGCTATTCCAAACTCACTGATTCCTGTTTGACTTTCTTTCTTCTGTGGAACAATCATCAGAATGTCATACTTACAACGGAAATAGATGGTGACCAGGGTTGTCAAGGTCCAAAAAAAGAAAACAAGCCATAACAAAATCATAAAAGCATGATAAAAGTACATATGCTTCAAACTTTACAATACATTTTGTCACTCGCTGATAATCTCGCCTTACGTTTTTAGTTTGATATCTGTGGTCAGCAATCAATTTAACTGTATGGAAAAGAACAGCTTTGAGATTATGCTATACTCTATAAGAGCTGCGTTCTATTGAATAACATAATTTGTGTGTGAACTCTCTCTTTAAGAAATAGACATTTGAGTAACAAACAACACTTCATTGTGCACAAGGCAATTTACCAAAGCAGGACATAATTACACCACATATATGATATAATTAAACAAATGTACTTTCAGACTTGTAGACTAACACTATTTCCAAACCTCCATGTGACCCCTGAGAAATACTTAACACCATAATCAGTGTTATAATCACACAACATGACTCTGCTAAATGAGTAAATGTATAAAATGTAAACAATATGAATGTAACCCCATTTTCAACAACACAGCTAACACAAGACTGTATGACATGACAGAAAACATAAGCTGTACATAAGTCCTGACTTATTGACTATAATCAAACCATATTTGGAACTCAAAATAGGACTCAAAACAAATATATCCTATTGCTGTGTGAATGTAGCCTCAGAGAACTAGCGCCAGGCTCTTTTAATATGGGCCACTGAAGTGGCTTTCGCAACAGAGGAACTTTTTCATAGTTCCCATAACTCTTGGTGGAAGTAACTGCTTTTTGCCGTGTTTACACTACAGGAACTGGGAATGATTTTAGTTATAGGAATGCCTTTTGGGGGGACTAAATTAGCTCCTACTTCAGAGTAGGTTCTAACCCAGCACACTAGGAGAATAGGGGTGGAAGAAAAGAAAAGAAAAGAAAAGAAAAGAAAAGAAAAGAAAAGAAAAAACTTTTTAAAAAAATCGATCCATCGATGCATCGCGATTCTCTTCCTAACGATTCTGGATTGATTCTAAGAATTTCAGAATCATTCTGACCTTAGTTTTTGACCAGATGCGCGATACCACTGAGTGTGCTTTAGAAACACCCATATTCTGCTTCCAATTCCTCACACACACACTGAAATCTTCCATAAAATAATCTTTCATAAAGTTCGGAAAGGTTGAAGGACATTACAAGGACATTCTCAGGCTTCATTGCACAGGATATGCGCTGTGAGAAACAGTGTGCGGTCTCGCCCATCTGTATTTTCCTTATAAATGCTCTACGAAGTCATCATTTATGTTTTTTTTGGAATGCACTGGAATTATGTAATAAAAATATGAAACTCACTGACAGAAGGCTGCTTTCAATTTCAAAAAGGCTTTATGACGTGAAATTAATATAAACACACCTTAAGGGATTAAACACAAAGGACAAACCACATCTTCTTATATTTCAAAAGAGAGCTATGTGTGAATGCAGCTTATTAGATCTCCCGATGTCTATGATGTCATAGTAACAATCAAACCACATTATGTGTAGTGAGTTGGCTCACGTGATTTATGTTTTGAGCTTCAGAACTTCCGTTAAGGGAAAATAGTTAGCATTGATGCTCCATCGTTTTCACGGTGCATTGTGGGTCCAGGAAACAAACGTTTCAGGGTTTTGCGATTGATGCCATTAAAATGTCCGACTGCCTGATCAGTGCCCTGAATACTGAACTAGGGAGCAGATTGAGATGGCTCTGATGTCCTGATGGCTAGTTCCTATAACGGAGTTCAAATAACTACCCAGTGTGAAAGCCCCTTATGTTACCACTGAATGTGTCTGCGAGAACTATACAGCCGTCAGACTGGAACATAAGTGCTGCTGGCAGACGTCAAACAGATTCTGCATCCATGTGACAGGGGAAAATGTTGCATGTAGGCTAAAGAAAACAGATTTTATGAGCTCTGGAGGGGTTTTCATGGAGCATGACATTAGCATGCTGAAGCCGACAGGAATGATAGTGACAGGTGTTCTAGTTTATCATAGCCAGAGAGGTCAGAACATGAGTATAGGTACAAGACAGGTCAGTTAAATATTCTAACTTTTTCCAATAGATCTATACATCTAATTCATACTTATTACATTTATGTAATTGCAATGAGGAAAGAAAAAAAAACTGACCATAATAATTGGTGAAAAAATGTGCCACTACAAAATCTTTTATTAGATTTGACATCTGATAACACTGCCATGTTCAATGTTTTTAAAGAAGCTTAAATAGCAAACCTCCCTATTTTGCTTGAATTATGCTTTCTCCAACCCAGAAATATTCTTTCAGTTTTGATATAACACAAAAGACAAAGAGTTATAATGGCTGTGATTCTTCACAGCAGGATGATTATCAGCATTTCAATGTCACAAGATTTATCTTCCTGTAATGTGGCACTAACACTCAATTATAGTGTGGAAAAATTTGGAAGTGTAGCAGTTTCTGAAGAGCTAGACCTGTATATCACTCGCTGGTCTGACACAGGGCTCAGAAACCGCAGTTTCCATTCTAGTACTGGTTTATTTATGAAGCCCGAAGGGGGGACATCTCATGCACAGAGAGCATGATGGGGCTGGCTGGGACAGCATGATGAGATGAAGAGAGGATCGAGACTAATTTAATATTCCTTCTGTGAAGATGTTTTGGCCAAAGCCTGAGCCAACAGACAACGAGAGCCAGCTGTGATTAAAAAACAAACCTTGTCTTAATTGGTGCATCTGTCAAGAAATACAGGTCGCATTTCACCTCAAATGATATTTTGCATAAAGAAAAGTCCTTAATAGTTTTTTGCACTGTGGCACTATTTTAATGACTATCAAGCAGAATTATTCCCATTCTCATTACTGTTATGGAGATGAAAAAAATTCATAATATGGTTAAAAAAATTAATTTATATCTTATATACGTTTAGATTATATATGTTATGCATACACACACACAATTTCAATTATAAAGTATACATCATGGTCATATTTGTTGCACTGAACATTACTTAATATTATATGTAAAATGTATTCCCATTTTAATAAAAACATTTTTTTACTTTTTTTCATGTATTACAGAAATAAGAATTAACTTAATCTACCAAAATGGAAGTATATGGAAACTGCACACACACACAAAAAAAAAATCAATGCCACTAATAACAAAAAATATATATACTAAATATATATTTAAAACTCAAATACTACAAGTAATATAAATATGTTTCTTGTCCTTCTGATTTTGGGGTGAAATATGATGGACACACATGGGATTTATAGAGAAGCTCTCTTTTTTTTACTATAATTTTACCATAATTCCAAGGTACAAACCTTTTACTCTGCCGTTCTGCTCTACATCCTGCAGGTCCTCAGGGATTGTCCGAGCAGGAGTAAATCAGGTTTGGCCAATGCAATTTCTCAGGTGGAGAAAATAACTGATCTGCTGCCTTATTTCAAATGTCCACAGGTCAACAGTTCAATGGATTTACTCGCACAGTCAGCGGGATATAACCAAAGTTAAAAAACTAAAATGGAAGCATTTTTAGCAATACAGTTTATTAACACTAAATATAGTAATATAAAATTAGTGACATTTCAAGCAAAAACTACAATTGTGATTTTACTTTTTCCGTAGAACATAAAAGCAGATTTTTACAGAACCTTAAAGCTGCTTTTATATACAAATGACAAGGGTGTTTATTCTCTAGGAGCATCAATCAAAGAATTTAACTTTTTCTTTTTGCTTCATAAAAATCACAATAAATCATGGTAAAAGTTTATTTGTTTTAGTGCCGTCGCAGAATTTTCATCTTAAAATATAAAAATATAATACTGAAAATAAGCAGTTCTGCAGTCAAAGTTGCACAATGTGGGACTAAAAATGTGCATTTGACTCTTGCACCATATTCCAAGCTTTCTAAAGCCATACAAACAGCTTTGGAATTAGAAAAAGTTTCAAAATTGAAGACATCATTATTACATTTTCATTTTGGAGCTTAATGGTCATGGTCACCATCCATTTTCACAGTATGGCATTTTTTTTTTTAATGCTAATGAATTTTGACTTATTTATAACCCTAATTCTTGCTACAACTCAATAGTGTCCTCTCCACAGTATACCAGTTGATGTAAAAACTAATTCTCAGACCCACAGGGATTAATTACATTGTGCCCAAGCACGCATCAGGCTGTTTGTCTGGAATAATATCTCCTGGCAGCCTCAGTAAAATGGTAAGCAACGTGAACAGACCTCATGAATATCAATTAAGCAGTACCGTGGTAAATAAGTAGGCTGGTCTACTGGAGGCAATGGGAGCATGTAGACTGTTGCATATTCATAACGGTTCACGGAGTCGAAGAAATTCGGATATTTGCTTGAAAAACTAATCATTGTTGAAATTGATTCATATTGTGCATGCACTGATGGTTAATTCTGAAAATGGTTACCACAGTAACTCCATTAGACAGCAATATGCATATTTTGTTTAATTACCAGAAGACCATTAGTAGGACACCATTATATTCCCACGGGGTCCCTAACATCATGGCGAACAACAGGTTTGAACTGCTAGTTGGTTGCGTTTATAAATGTATAAACTGAATTTGCAGCATTTTTTACTGAATCATTACAAGGCAATTAAGATAATGATGACTGTAATTTGTTTTCTGTGAAAGGGCCGCCATTTCTATTAATAGGTGCTGTTGTTGTGTAAGCACTGTTCACATGCCTAATTAGTGTCTAATGGAATATCGCTTATGATCTGTGTGTCTGTAGGGTGTGGGTAAAAAACACAGAAAATATGAAATATACATACACATCTATCCATCTATCCATTCTTCTATCCATCCATCTCTACACAAAACCTTTTGGGGTTTGGGGTTTGGGGTCGGTAAGATTTTTGGTTACACTTTATTTTAAGGTGACGTAGTTCCATTGTACTTACTCAAATAAGTACTGAGTAATATTAATTAACTACATGTACTAACTATAGAGCTACGGTTAGGGTTAGGGTTTGGTTTAGGGTTAGTTACTTTAATTATTCATAATTTACTGTTACTAGTAATTTATTCCTGTGATGCAAAGCTGAATTTTCAGTCTTCAGTGTCACATGATCCTTCAGAAATCATTTTAATATGCTGTTGATTATGCTTGCTGTCCAAGAAACAATTCATATTATTATCAAAGTTAAGAAACAGTGCTGTATATATATGTATATGCATAAATACTCCTTCACAAGACTGTCTCTATTTGACTGCTCAATTCTCACTGCGCTCTGCAAGAGAGTGCAGTAAGACACTGCCGGTTGTCCAGAGCCTCCATTAAATTGATCAATGATTCAATTACACTACTTCCTGGATGTAGGTGTATGTGTGTGTGTGTGTGCCTTCCTGTAATGAAAGCCCTCCAAAAACAGTGCTTTAGTTAAAGCAGTCTAGAAAGCTCATAGCACTTGTGGTCTCCTCCAGTTTCTTGTAGTCAACTTTCAAGTCATTGACTCTGGTCTTTAAATTGAACTTCTCCAAAGAATGCATTCACAACTAGACATATTTACAACAAGATGCTTCTGGGTCAGACTAATGTTTTAGCTAGTCAGCTTCACCCAGACGAGGTTTTTATTTACTTTCATAATTTCCCCCAAGAAAAGTTCACCCCAAAAAAATTATATTCTGTCATCATTTACTCACGCTCATATCATTTCAAACCTGTATGACTTTCTTGCTTTTGTGGAACACAAAAGGAGAAATTCTGTGCTCTGATGGTTGCACTTTTCCATCCAATTACAATGAATGGAGACTGACACAAAAGCACCATAAAAGTGTCATAAAAATGCTCCTTATGAGCCATGCACGATTTCCCAAGTCTAAAAGCGTCTGCTAAATGAATAATTGTAAATGTACAATAGCATACAATAGCTTTGTGTCAAAAACAGACTAAAATGGAAGTGAGAACTATTAATTAAGGCCAGTTTTGTGAAGCAGATCAACTATTAATCTGACTGAAAAAGATGATTCGTTAATGAACTGAACCTCACTATTCCTCTTATGAGCATGAGAGCTTTTATTATACAATTATGATGCTTTTGCATCCCATTTGAAAAAATAAAAAAAGCAAGACATTATGACAAGTAAATTATAAAAATTATATTTTGGGGGAACTACTACTCAGTTACAATTTAAATATAAAGTATACTTGGTTATATCCCCATCTCACAATCCCTTAGGAGAAATAAAAATAGAAAGAAAAAAGAGATGTCAGAGTGTAAATCAAAATCTCTGGAGACATTTTTGACTCCTTGGAGACATTTTTGAGATTTCAAAAGAGTCTTCTTCCCCAGAGGAAAACTGAGTAACATGCAACGTCTCATTTGCACCCCATTTATTCTTGAAGAAACAACTGAGATGTTAAAGGTTTTTCCATCCTATTTGCAGTCGGTCTGCAATGTTTCCTGTCACTGTTGGTATTTGTTCAGGAAGTATTCCTGATTCTAAACATGTTTGTATGGCATGTTAGCCATCCATCTCAAAGTGACAACAACAGCAGCATCTGTTGGAATTGATGTTTAACATCTGAGACGTCTGGAAGCTAATTGGGGTCATGCCGTCAGAGAAAACAGCTCAAACAAAAAGCGCGGCGAGCAAAATAAGTTCATTTGTTCTCACTATAACACCAAGCTGAGCGGCAAACATCACAGTGATGACAAAATCCTTTTATTACATTGTATGCTTTTGTTGAGATTAGAAGAACAGCAACCCATGGACAATTCAAATATAATGGCAGAATTAAACCAATCAGGAATATTGTATTATGTCAACACAATGACAGAGGAGAGCTTACAGCAAATAAATTATTCATATAGCTCAGAAGCAACCTAAAACTAATGACAATGCTTAATGAATTCATCATGTTGTGCTCCCTATGCCTACAAATAATTCCCCTAAAGCAAGGCTGTACCTTAAACCTTTATTTTGCAGCACTGGGGCTACAAAAGGTTTTGTAGCACAGGCCACACAATTGTAGCACATCTGTTACCATCACTACAAAACCACAAGTAGTGCAGTTCATAGATGTGACTGACCAAGGACATTAATGTTCTATAGAGGGCAAAAAAAAAAAAAAACTTAACAAGAAATGTTTTCAGCCAAACATTTTCATTCGTTTTGGTTGAGCACTCAAAAAAACAGCTTCATTTTCCAATAAATCATTGGACGGGTCTAAAGTTTTATTGTACAATATTAAATTCTGAAAAAAAATCTGTGACTGTAATTTCTTAATTTTTGTCAGGAAATCTTATGCATCCACTGAGAGAAAAAAAAAACTCTTTTCAACACTGGAAAAAACGTATGGATTCGCATATGTTTACTTAAAATGTCTTTAGAAAGTTTTATTTTTTCTATTTTTGAGCATTATTGTGTACACGCATATAAAGTAAATGAAGTGAAGTGAAATGAAGCCACGTCATATTACAAAAGTTATTTTTAGTTATTTGTTATTGAAACAATTGAAAGTTATTGAAAGTTATTGAAACACTCGACTGATGTTATGAAGTGACTTTGGAGTAAAAACATGTCATTAAATGATTTATAAATGCTTCTCATTACAAGTTTGGAAAGATGTTTGGCGCGTGTTGCTTTTTCAAATGCACGTTATAAGTGCAATACTATATTCCTGCAATACCGGTGGCTGCAGTTTCAGGACCGCAGTTCTAGGAGCATTATTTCTAGTACCCTAGTTCTTTGTGACTGTGCAACCTTACTCCAACAGAGGAGACTTGAATACTGTACTCTTTAAGTGACTCAAACTCACAGAGATAAAGAAGCATTTACTGCGAACCGATCGATCCGCTCTGATCACAGTGCTGCGCTTCACCATGAAACACGGTGCACATATAGTAATTTAATAAAAACTTTTGCGATTCCATAATCACAGTATAGCCAAATCACAATTAATTTTGGTCAATCTTACAGCCCTAGATTAACCACACACACAAACAAGCACACAACAAACGCTTACTTCACACACATGCAAAACTGTATCGCATACATGCTAATGCTACTGTGGTAAATTTATTCACAGACATGTCGCACTGTACAGCCCTGCCTAAAGGTACAGCAGGAACATTTAATAAAAAAAAACTAAACAAAAAACATCCAACTGGAAAAATAAAATAAAATAAAATGAAAGTCATTTATATATCAGCAAGCACATAACAAGCACTGTTTAGCTATTACAATAAGCACTGTTGCATGCAAAAACAATATAAACCATGGTTGGTCATTGTAAATGTCGCTCAAAAGTACATTGACAAGCTGAATATGTGGACTAGAATTCATGATGATAGTTAAAAGTCTGACTTCAGAGACTTTTTAAAATACTTTGTGGTTTAAAGATACTGTACCTGATATTTTTTCTTCTATTTGGGCAAAATGGTTTAAAACCCAAATAATATATTTTAAAAGCAATCATCTGTGAAAAAAACAGGCTTTATGATGCCATCTACTGTTTATATAGATTGTAATAGATGTGAAGCTTGTTCCAGGGACGGAAAGTCTTGGCCAACAACATGGTCTACACGCCTGCGCACATATATTCAAATGCGCATCCCTGTAGACTGAACTCGTAGAACGCATGTGCACGCCATCAGCGTTCTCACAGGTTCGCATTTTTAAAGTTTGCGTAGAGAGAACTTAAAGAGTTTTCTGTTAAAACGGTGTCGTGTTGGCGGCCCCTAAGTTAATAACTAATGATCGTTGCGACGGAAGTGAATCAATCAAAACTAAATTTAGCTGGACAATAACTTCTTATTCAACAACAATAATGTTCTTATGCAAGACGCGTGCAGTTCTGTTTATTAACCGCTAGAGCGCCAAAAGTTAAGGACTGCAGCTTTAAAGAAAGACTCTCTAAACAAAGACACTGAAAGACACAAGATGAAGAAATTAAGTGTAAAAGGCAAGTAATAGTAAGGAAATTACAAGTTATTGTGAAAGATTAAAAATACAACATGACAGAATGGCACATGAACAGATTAACAAACAGAAGGAAATGCTGAGATACAGGGAACAAGAGGCATTCATCAACAGAGCATGATGGGAATAAACACCACTGGAACACAATTAAGATAATTGCTCTGCTTCGGTTTCTACTCTCTGGGGAACAACTAAACAGTTTCACTTATCTCCTTGACATTTCACTTCACCAGACACTCTTGTGTGCGAGTGTTTGTCTGTCTGTGAGGGTATAAAAGAATGTCTGTGTGTGTATGGTAGTGTTGCACGATGTATCGATACTTCAAAAGTATCGCGATACTCGGAAATTAAAAACGTCACGATACCTAAATTTATCAGTATCGATACTTTAAAAAAAAACTAAAAAAAAACGCCTCCCTATGGACGTCTGTGTTTTTTTCCTGACGCACGCAGCAAAGAACCTGCCGCTGTCAGTGTCATGTGACAAAACACTACAGCGAGATGGCTGCATGTGCGAGCAATCGTATACTGTCTATAAATGAGCACAAGTGGTCCACGACTCGTAGAAAAAGATGACGCGAGGAGGAGTGACATATGGAAGTAAGTTGCCTACCTTGCTCTGTTGCACGGTGCACCGATACTTCAAAAGAAAACCGGAAATTAAATACGTCACGATTCCTTAATTTATTAGTAGGCTATCGCTTCTAAGAATGACCGCGTTCCAGATTTGTAAAGGCCTGACACACTGGCTGCGTGTCGTGTCCGTTTTGATTTCGGCTCCCATGTTAACTGCCTGCGTGACACGCGTCTGGGTGCAGCTCGAGACGCGCGGAAACGCGTGCATGGTAGAAATAGAACCGACGCCTATTTTTCACGCGACACGCACGCGTGTTGGAAGCGTTTCCAGGCAAAATAGAATAGGAAAAGATGTTTCTTTGTCATTTTGACACGAATACATATTAATCAATGACATTTTGATGTTTGAAAGTTTTGACAAATACAATATAAAATGTAATTTAAAAAATATTATCGATTTTCAAATATTGCACCTCTCAATACAGAACTAATTATTCTGTAGCCTATTTTGCCGTCAACACTGCCGACGTTGTCTTTGCTGCTATATATTTGTTTAACATGAAGTATAGGCCTTCCACAAATCTCCCCACGTCAAATATATCACCAATAAGGCTTATCATACATACCAATATTAAACATTGTTTAATATAATTGCTGTTCATATTTTTATTCAAAGTTCAGAATCAAGATAAAGCTCTTATGTTTCTTATGATAAATGAGATAATGCCGCTAAATTTATATTTTTTTTACCTTGAATGTCATTGCTCTAATTTATTTTTTATATTTTGATATTTCATATTTTGTTCAAATGTTTAATATATCTGCTGTTCATATGTTCATTTATTAGTGTGTTATATGATTGGAATGTTGTCCCGGTTTTAAAATAAAGCACAGCAATGATATTTGAGAGTGTTTCTCCCTTTTCAGGAAAAGTATCGAAAAAGTATCGAAATCGCAATACTTGACTTGGTATCGGTATCGAAACAACAATTTTGGTATCGTGACAACACTAGTGTATGGCATGTATACTGTATGTGTTTGTTCTTACCAAGCTCTATTGAGGTTTTAAGAACCTGACCTAGAAGTCTCACTCTTTAAATACCCCCTATGGTGAAAATCAAGTGTTTAATGTTGTTTATACGTCTATGTGGTGTTTTTAATATGCTTTAAGACTAACCATGAGGAAATTCATAAGTCAATGCCATTCCTGAATATTTTCTCCACAGTCTCAGTCTCAGTCTCAAAAACGCGCTTTGAAATCGCCGGTGTTTCTTACGTCACAAACTACCTTGAAACCAATCACATCAACGAGAAGGCGGGCTTTAGCATATCATTGACTGCTGCGAAGCAGGGAAGTCTCAAGAGAAGTCAGGTTATCCAGATGTATTTTTCTGTTGATATGAAAAACAGGTACAGTTAGCAATATAGCAGGTGAATTATGTATATGATATTACACTCTTCATGTATTTGTATGTTTTGATGAACTATATGCCTTTCTGCACTGACATTCTAAGTTGTTCAAAGCGTTTCTAAGGATGCTGATTTTTAGAAGGCATACTGAGATGGCGAACGGGAACATGGTTTGTGTAACATTAGCAACACATTATTAGCTGTTTGATAACTTAGTCAAGAAAAAGGCTAATCATATTAATTGCCGTTATGTGTCCGACGTTGTAAACAGCGATACTATTGTGCAGCGTTTAGTAAGTAAAATAACTAGCTTCCGGTCAAACGAACATACGGATTCCAAGTGTAAAGCGCAACTTATCCGAGTAATGTATGAGTAACTGCTGATATTTACGCTACGCCATGACGCACTACGCTACTTCCGATGTCATAGATTTCGTAAGTTGCGCATTAGGGGCAAGTAGACTGCGTATGGCCGTTTGGCCGGAAGCTAGAATTGTAACGTGTTAAATATGAATATTTTTCTTACACAAACTCATCGTTTTGCTTCAGAAGGCCTTTATTAACCCACAGGAGCCATTTGGAGTTCGTTTACGATGGATGGATGCACGTTTTTGACAGCTTATGGCAGCCACAGTCTAATAGATTCCCCCTTTGAATTTAATATGAAACTGTTGCTAAAGCAAAACAGTGATCATAATTATGCTGAGGGTGTGTAGTTTGAAAAGTGTGTAATTTTTTATAAGTGTGTCTCTTTTACTCGTCAGTGCGGTTTTGTCGGCCATGTCGCTTTAAAATATACCATTCTGTGTAGAATTCAAATGCATCCGATATGTTTTGTGATCTGTGCCGATTCGCATATGATCATCCGCTCTGTGCAGTCGTGTCTCTGGACCGGAGCAGACTGTGTGCGTGACACTAACGCAAAACCAGACTTCATTCGTCTCAATGGAAAGCATATTTACACTGTCTGAATATCCCTATCCACTATATATAGAGCACTATGTGCCATTCACAATATAGAAAATAGTGATTGTGTGAATAAGTGACCAATTTCAGCCTCAGCTTCAGCGTCTATTTAATAATGTAGCGGGCAAGACGCTTTAGATTCTAGAGAGCATTTGTTTGGAGGGAAAATCTGATGAGAATCTGAAGTGCAGAGTGATGTCATCAAAATCGCTGATTTATATTGATGAAAGTGAAGACTATGTTTTGAATGCTTATATCTTATAAAAGTGAATTTTGTTATTGTTTTGGAGCACACTAGCTTATAGATAACCTTAAGGCTAACATATTCATACTAAAAGCCAAAAAACTTGGGGACTTTATGGAGGACTAGTGCCAGTAAACGTATTGCAACCACCCAGAACACCCAAGCAATCACACAGCAATGTGCTAAAACTAACTCAGAACACCTTAGAAACTGCATAGCAACATCCTGCTAACCACCCACAACACCGTTTATCTTTCTGGCAACCACACAAGCACCACTCAGATTTTCACCAAATCTAGTTTAAATTCAAAAATACACTTTTCAAAACCTTGTGTGGGAGCATAATGCACTCTTTACAAGAGACATATTAAGATTACGCAACCCGTCCTCACGAAAACACCCGAGGTTGACACGTGCATTCTTCTTTTCCCAGAGCATCCTTTTCATCAGCCTGCCTCCTCAGAAACCTTTCTTCCCGTCAACCTCACATCCACCCCGGACTGAAGCACTCTGTCAGGGAAGGTAGACATGATAAGAGAATCTAATCTCTTCTGTTCGTTTGCCCCTTTCCTTTCATCATCTATCATTCCATCAGACAGTGAGAGGCGATTGAGGATCTGTCAGTGACAAGTCTTTCAAATCGAGGCTGTGCTCTCAGAGAATTGTGAGGGTGGAAGTGGAGAACAGACATGTAGCCTTCCTCATATCAACTAGATCAGTATTAATGATCTAATCAGAACTAACTCAATGGAACAGGACTGTGCACACAGGCACTCACGGCTAAGTCTTGTTGTAGTCTAGATTACTCTGTCAAATGTCATTGTGTATTTAGTATTAGGATTCAAGTAAAAACTATAAACTGATGTATAGATTCCATTTAAAGGGAAATTCACTTTTACATGGTGTTTGAACATAAAAGCGTGTCGGCAGTGTGTGTACACAGCCACCCTATAAAAAATGTTAAAAATCCACCCACTCCTTTTTTTTTATACCGATAAATCTTTTTTTTTATACCCACAAATCAATAAGCACTGTCTCAGAACAAGCCATTTGCAGATTCTGTACAAAGTGACGTCACTTTGCACAGGCCCTGCCCACGACTGCTGACGGACTCAGCTGTTTTAGCATAGACCCCGTCCTGAGCGAGTTGTACACTGTCTGCCATTTTCAGCACAAACTTGAATATGCACCTAATAATAGTTCACATTTATATAAGCCATGTAAAGTTGCTACAAATTACATGTTTCAAATGATAAGCCATATTTGAGGTCGATGTTTTCCTGCACATACTGTAATTACCCCAAGGACCTCCATTAACGATCTGTCCCTCACGGACTGCGTGACTTCACCATAAGTTTTTTTTTTTTTTTTTTGACTAACCGACTAATACAATTTTTGGTCGACTTAGCCTTTTCTAGTCGACTAACTATTAGTCGACTATTAAGGGGCAGCCCTAGAAAACAGATGCTTCATCTTTTGTGTGAAATACAATAAACTTCATGAAACTCATCAGTAAAGTTTTGCCCATAATTCGAACGGGTTCACAGCAACAGGCTTGCACTAATAGGTTAGTGGATAAAAGCAAGATGACAACATAAGTTATAACCATAATTAAACTGAACTATACCTGTTCTATCTCCATACAGCATATTCTCTGGCTCTGTAGGCATAATTTTCCGACTCCGGTTCAAACTGAATACTGATACTAACAGTTTCTGACATTTTCAGTGCGTGAGATTATCCTGTTTTGTTGTGTGCTGGAGCAGGAGCTCTTGAAGCTCTGCCCTCTTCTTTAAAGTTGGGGCCGGAGGCACCAGCTCATTTGCATTTAAAGGGGCACACACAAAAACGGCACGTTTTTGCTCACCCCCAAAAAGTGGCCATTTTAACCTGCTTAAAAAATTATCTGTAGGGTATTTTTAGGTAAAACTTCACATACACACCCTTGGGACATATTGTAAATATGACATAATACATCCCCTTTAAGGGGATTAAAGGAGCAGTTCACACAAAAGTGAATATTTTGTCATCATTTAGTAACCCTAATGTTGCTTTAAAAACACATTCAGTGCATGTATTCTAGGACTGCATGATTAATGGAAATAAAACCAAAAGTGTGATTTGGGAATGTTATATGCACAATTTAAGAAAGCAACATGCGGCAATCGTCTTCTCAAACTTGTATTGAAAAGCACTTATAAACCAGCTGTTGTCAGCAAAAGGGAAGCTTTACGAGCTCCCTGTGGTTTTCGTTTAACATTTGGAAATAAAGACAACCAACAAATATTGGTATTGTAATTTTAGTTGTACAATAAAAAATAAAATATATATATTTTTTTTAAAGTGCCCCTATTATGCTGTTCAGATATTACCTTTCATGCAGTGTGTAATATAGCTGTTTGTGAATGTAAAAGTTCTGCAAAGTTTTAAAGACCAAAGTGCACAAGTACAACATATAAAGTTATTGTTTCCCAAAAGAAAGAACCGACTCTGAACTGCCGAAACGAGTCACCAGTAATTCCAGTCTCACTTCTGTAACATTCATATGAAACAATGTAACATATTCGCAGAATGCCAGCCTATGAAATAGAATTCATTCTTAATTTTGGAGTTTAACAGCCATGGTTTCCATTCTCTTTCACTGTATGGAAAACATCAGTAAGGACCTTCTGCAGAAAAAACAACAACAACAACTCCTGTTGTTCTGCTCCTGTCCTGAAGATAATTGAGGGTAATGATACCTAAAATGTCCTTTTTGGATGAACAGTCCCTTTAAGAATTGGTAGGCTACTGTGCATTCTGGTCACTCAATGTTGAAACTAAGCTAAAAAAAAAACAAAAAACCCGCTGCCTCTGGTACACTGAGGTTAATCTAATTGAAGTAGTGGAAGTTATTTATGGAAATCTGCCACCTCTAATACAACACCAAAAATGAATAATGCAAAAAAAAAAAAAAGCTGAAAAAGTGACTCAGACCTGCAAGAAACAGAGCTGCATTAAGACAAGAACCGTAATCGGAAATGTTCCAGGAGCATCTGATGGAGTGCGATTTGCTAATCCAATACCTCTTGACAGCTCAGACCATTCCTGCAATCAAATGCATATTGAATCATAGTGATTTATAAATTCCATCAAAGGCTATTTTATTAACATAACACCATCTTACATGAAAATGCTTAGATGTAGTGGCTAGAAGCACTCTGCATGTATTGTATTAAGTGACAATATTACAGCGTGGCATGCGTGTATCGAAAAAAATAGCAATTTTATAATGCCAGTTTCAACGCTGGCAGTAGTAATGATCGTAATGCCAATCTGACAGTCCATGGACCATTGGTATTGTATGCTAAAGTGGCACATTGGCATTTTTAAAGGTGAGTTAGAGATGAAAGTTCTCTGATTGACATGTAGAATGTGAATGAGTTTGCTTTGACCATGACTCATAATGACCCTAAAGGCCTGTATGTGTCTGTGTATTCGGGTGAGCACATCTCTCACCCGCCCCGGCTGTCTTACCTCATGCCCACAGCATGTCTCAGGACGCCTGAAGCATATTTAGCAGGACTGTCTAGACCACAGGCACACACAAACACACACAGCAAGGACAGATACTGCAAAGTGATTTATACCACCATGTAGGTCTGCATATATAATATTCACAACTTTCAACCAATTAAAGGATATATAAATCAAATAAAGTTACATGATCCACTTATTAATTCACACAATAAATGAATAGACATTACAAAAAAATGGCTTTATAAGTCAATATATTGTTTGTCATGTAAATGTCATTTTACATACACCTATTACTGACCTATCGTTCATAGAAGATTGAGCTTTGAGAACTACCACAGAAAGTATGGCCTGCATTGCAATCAAACAGATTGACTGACTAATATAGCTGCATGATTAATCATTAAAATATCACAATATTGATTCAAACACCCACGTTGGTGCTTGGTGTTACAGAAAAAGGAATTTTCCATCACAGGTTGTCTAGCAATATGATAAAAAGATTTTTGTCTGTCTTTCTGCCCCAAAGGTGTCAAAACCAAGTCTGCAATCTAATTTTATAGCTGTAGCGCCAAGGGGTCATATTGGCCTTACTTATCCTAAAAAGGAACTTGCCCTTGCTTATCTGTTCAAACTACACTGAAAAAAATTATATGATCAATAAGTTAGCACAACATATGTTTTTACATTGCTTTAACTCATCAAAATAAGTTAAGCAATTTTCAACTTTTTTTATAGGTTATACAAGATTCAACTCATTCTTTAAGTCAGTTTAATGTAATTTAAGTTGAAAAGACTTAAACATCCAAGTTGATTGTACTTAATTTAAGGCAGCAACTTTTTTTTTTACAGTGTAATAAGTGTGCCATTTCTCCTCTTTCAGACTCAAAAACCTCTCTCTTTCTTGCATTCTCGCTCACTGCAAGAGAGCTCTTGTCCACTTTATTCTTCTTAGGCAAGAATATCTTACTCAAGAGATATAAGAAGTGATTTTTAAAGGTCCTTGCACATTGAGTCCGAAATTTTCGTATGCGTTTTTTCGTATTTGTCATTCGGTGGTCAAAATGCTTGCTACTGATGCGAAAAACGCAGAAAATCAAACCCGATCCGAATTTTTTTATGATGGACGAAAGTTTCGGAGGCAGTGTGTAAACGTGATTAACAAAACATGAGGTCATATTTATTTTTTAATGTGTGAAAATTTCGGACGCGAATTTCGGACTCAGTGTGCAAGGACCTTGACGTTTATTTTATTTTATTTTTAAATTTTAATTCAGATTATTCCAAAATATTTTACTCATTAATTGTTTTTACCATCTGCAATTAAGAAATAAAACTGATTTCTATCTGCATTTCTTCACCTGACTGATCTCCTTGCATCACTGACCCAGAGAGAGCAGTTGTGATGTATATGAAACAGCTTCCCAAGCAGTCTTTTCAACCACACAGTATCGTTATTTCTCTGTTACAAATATTCATATTATCATAGAAGAACTGGGATGACTACGGTATAACAATCAAAATAGCGCTTCAGATAACGATTGTATTGATTACAACGTTACGGCACATTTTAAAAATGTATGTTATTGAATCATTAATTTAAGAGATTTGTTAAAAAACGCTGATTCATCCAGTAATGAAACAAGTGAAGTATTTATAAATGAGTCATTGATTCATTAATTTATTCCATTTTTTAATAGACTGAAGCAATTCAAATAGTCAAAACCTTTAGTAAATTACATGTTATTTTGTTTAGTTTCCTTTGCGGAATTGTGGGAGAATCGTGTTCTGTTTGAAACCAAAAAAATTGTGATTCTAAATTTATCCAGAATCGTGCAGCTCTACTAACTCTATTAGACTGCAACAGTGATTCTACTTTTTCCAGTATATGTTTGTCACAAAATTTGATTCGAAGTAAAAGTTAATATCAGCTGTATACATCAATAAAAGCTTGCAAAAGCAGTGACCTACACTGACATTTAAAATGTTGCCTCTTTTTAAACATCTAAACATCTAGAGCTGTTTTAAATTTAGCTTATTTTGCCCTTTCAGCATGGAAACACAAACTGTCCTCAATGGTTCACAGTCAGGAAGATGTTCTCACTGGACTCAATTTTACAGTTTTGAATATATACGATTCCCTGCTACCTTAAAGCCAAATGCTAGATGGAAATGTGAGAAGAAACAAAAGGGAACTCATACTGCACAGTATACTGCCAAGTAGTAACAAACAGTAAAACAGCATAATGCTATAGATGTTTTAAACTGCAGTATGCTACATGCAACGCAATCATGGGACAATTCATTTATCATCTGTTATCATCTCAGAAATAAATGTTTTTTTGCAAAACAATTCCTAACTCTCTAGAGAGTCTGATTAAATAAGAACATTTTAAATACATTTTGAATATAAAATATGCATACCGCAGAAATAGAGAGTAGAGAATTATGTTAATAAAATAGTATGGCAGAACGCTATTCCGAAAATAGTCAGGGATTTTGACACACACAGTCTTAAACCTTTCTCTTTACAGTTAAAATGTTGAAAATATTGGCTCGTGTTACTTCAGAATACTTAAAAAATTTATTCATGTTATTAAACTTTAATGTAAATTTTGAAGAAAAAAATAAATAAAAGGAATTTTTAGCTACCCGGCATTACAAAGGAAAAGCAATTTCAGGATAATCATTCTTTTAGTGGTAGGTGTTGCTTCAAACTAGCCCTTTCAATTCTACGCCTAAAAATGTGGCTTGCAGAAGACTCTGTAGAGGTTAAAAGGTTTCCTCTTTTGGTTTACAAATGTTCACAAGAGCATGAATATATCAAGCATTATGTTTTTCAAATGTGAATCACTGCAAACTGTCTGCAAGCTTCAGTTTCTTAAGAATTCAATCACAGAAAAAGAATTCAAATCATACCCTACAACCAATGCTTCTCCACCTCATTTGCATGCATTTGTTGGCTCTGGACCAACAGACAGTGAAATAAACACAGCCAAACACACGCACACATACCACAACTAGAGTTTGCAGTTAAACCATTAAAGGAACACTCCACCCATTTGCATTAAGCTTTGCAATGTTAGAAACCCAGTCATACTATTGAATGGTCGTGCAACATTTTCTCATTTTCCCCTGAGACGAGAGAAATCTGTATTTACCTCTTTACACTTCCTCCTACAATGACGCAAAAATCGTCATTTTGCGTCATTGTAGGAGGAAGTGTAAGAGGGGGGGATTTCTGTTAAGACTACAAGCACTAGTTCCCACCCTTTCAAACCCGCCCATAGGGGGTTGGAGCTAATGCGCTAACAGACCTATCACAGATCAGTGCGAGTACGTTTGATTTCACCAGCAGAAAACATGGACGAAGAAAGCTGAGTAGTGGGGGTTACCATACACTTTTTCCCGGACATGTCCGGCCGTCGAGATCAACAAAAATGTCCGGGATTCAGCTTTTGCTTTCTGCGGTCGCCATTCATTGTTTACATGCACACCTTTTGTTTCAATCTAACTGAATTCATTCCGATTGGTGAATCTGAATGTAGTGTTTACATGAACGCTAAACAAGTGATCGGTTGATGTGCGTTTTACCATTGCTAAGAAGATTCCCGCTCCTCCGTGAGAGATACGAGACCAGTGCCTCACAGGTGTCGGTCATCAGTAATCACGCCACCGGCCTCGCGCCGTTCTCCCGCGCCCCTCAGCCTCGTCCTGCTCGCCACAGTACACATGATGAATGGCGACTGCAGAACGCAAAAGCCGAATCCCGGACATTTTGGGCGATCTCGAAATCACGGGCAAACTCGTCACGGAGACTCACTCGTAGCCTAGCCTTGCCTTGTTGTTTTCAACTGCGCTCTCTTACCGGTAGGCGTGGCTTGGGAGTGGCCTCGTAGGGCAGCGAAGCAAGTGCATTCTGGGAGTTGTTGTCTTTCATCCACATAAGCCAAAAATACATTTTCTGGCTTTTCTCAGTCTAGAAAGCTCCAAATTCAAAAATAATTTCACATTTCTTCTACATAAATGACCCATTTTAAATACACATTCATCTTTCCAGCGGTGGAATGTTCCTTTAAAAAAACTGGAGAGACAAAAAGATGTCCTATAGACAAAATCAGGACACAACAAAAAGCATAAAAGTGCTCCACATTGCATTTTTTCAATGTCAAAATATCCAATTTGTAGAAATATACTGTATACATTTTTAGGTCGACTATACAGAATGTGTCAAAATTGTGGCTCTGTCATACTTTTAAGACATTGAGGCCCAGTTTGACAGACAGGGATTAGATTAAACCAGGATTAGGCCTTAGTTCAATTAGGACAGTAGTTTGTTTTATTTAAAGGTGCCTCAGAAAAAACACTACTGGTGTGCATCTTGAGAAAAAACAATGGCATTGACATATTATAAGATATGGCAGCGCAAGTTAATTTCTGTTAAGACAGTTTAAACATGCATTTTAGTCTGGGACTAGGCTTAAGCCTTGTTTGTGAAACTGGGCAATGCCCAAAAGTCAACTTCTGGCTCAACCAATGACATAATTTTGGGGAGGTACTGTTCGTTTGTTCAAACAATGGCCGATGAGAATTGGGTGGAACTGTTCGGGGGGAAAAAAACTGCTCTGGTTTTATTTACAGTATGCACTTCCATTTCATGCCTCTAATTGCACAGAGCTTACACAAAAATAATAATATCATAATTTTAATTAATTAGAATTTATTTGCAATTAACTTTGGTATAATTAAGTCAAGTTTTAGTTTTAAGTTAGTTTTAATTAAATTTTTACTAAAATAAAAGTATTGTGGCAGCAGTTTCTTTCTACACAATCCAATGTGAATGCAAAACACCCCACATGCAAAGCATCTGTCTTCAAAATCTTTCCACAAACAGAAGCAACATGGTGTCGTCCACAGACACAGCTGCTACTGATATTCAGCACACGTTGTGAGACACGAAACGTAGCTTCACGCAGTGCAGGGATCAGAAGACCAGTAAGCAATATTATTGTACAGTTATCTTCATAACTGCTTTCACTGATACAGATTCAGATGCTAACATTTTTAGCCAAAGTCAACAAATTTTAATTCACAAACCATTATATTTTTAAAAATAGTAAGGTAGAGAATGAAAGACAAGGAAAGAAAAATGAAAGAAAGGATTACAAACTACACCGTGAGAGAGAGGCAGAAACTGAGAGACAGAATTTTAAATCGAAAGCAACACATTAGTGTGACATGGGTCTTTGGCCCGACCCGGGTCTCCTTCAGTTTTAGCCCAGTGAACCGGTGTGGCCCCCTGAGGACCTCTGTTTAAATCTTTCACACTGAGAAATCATTACGCACATTGTGCTTGAGGTGTCCCTACTGACCCCAGCACAATGACTAATAGACTGGTTTACTGAGCCTGTCTCTTTACCCCAGAGGAGAACAAGAGAGAGAGAGGAAAAAAATAACCATGTTATATCTCAGTAGATTAGTCCCAGTGACAATTACATATTCAACACCCTCCTTAAGTCTCTTTCACACACACACACACACACACACACACACACACACACACACACACACAGACCGATGAATTCCACCAGCATGAAAATACAAACTAGCATAATTATACCTTGAAAGCATTGCACAAGCTGCTTTGAAAAGTCTGTCAAATGCATATATGCAAATGTGAAACTGTGACATTCATCTATCTATACATCTGTACTGAATCTGTCCATTTGTTTTTACATATTCATGTTTTCAATATTGTCTTGAGAAATCTGATTTCAGATAACCTCCTGGATGACAGTGATGGCATTTGCTAGAGATTACTAGCTGTACGCTCCAAAGACATCTGACATTGGCAATCTTATAAAAGCACATTATCTTTAATGGACAAGAAACAGTTTCCTCTGCATGTTACCTTGAGTTGCAATGGTGCTATCCAACTATCTGTCTACACAAGTGATATGAATGAATTGTTTTTATAACCTCTGCTTTATCCAGTCTATCATTTTTACCGCCCACATCACCTCATTTCTTGAAGGTCGACAGACAGTCCATCATCAGCTCTCGTCAAGAGCACGATCACACGTCTCATCTTCAGACAGTAGTGTCACGTAAAGACTGCAAGGCTCAATATGCTTCATGTCAACAATTTAGTGCTAGTAATTGTAAGACTGCAAAAACTGGAAGAGAGAACAAAGGAAATTAACATTTGAACTCACTCTTGTGCACCATTCGAGATGCAAGTCTCACCTCAGAATCATCCTAATCTCTTTTCCTCTTCCCCCATTCCTTCTCTCTCATGCTGAGATCACCAAAATTCACCCAAGAATCTATATGGTTTAATGTGAATAATTATCATACAGTATTATACATGTTTGGTATCATTTGAAATGTCTCAGTGCGACTGGTACAAAGCTCTCATTCCCAAAGAAGACAAACAAAAGGTAATAAAGTTTTTAAGAGTTTAGAGATAACTTGCACACAAAGGAGGATGGCTCTCCCAGGCAAATGGCCTCCTGCTCTCAAAAGGTGTAAACTCTGAATGCAAATTCCCATTGTTAGCAAATGATTCCATGTGAAAGGAGTTTCTGTCTTGGTCTGGGTATATAATGAATTGCAACAAGAGGCTTGGGGCGATTTGTTGCTCAAATTAGCCTGTGATGCTGAGAGTGGCCGAGACGCTCAGCATCATGTATTTTCTGATGTCAGGTTCGCAGAGCATTTGATGTTTTGTATTTATTATCTTTGAACTGATTATGAAATTGGCATGATACATTTACCTGACATAATAAATTGTTACATTTGATTTTATTCCAACTGACTCTTAAATTGTTTTCCCAAGTAGATTAAACAGATTTGTATGTTCCCGCAAGTTTTGCATCAGATTAGTGATGACTAATATTTGCCATCGATTCAAGTGTACTCGGTTTGCAAAGACAAGAAGTGAATTTCCATTTAGAACAGCAAATGCTGCTTGACCAATCTAAATTTGGTCTTACCTCTGTTCTAATTTAATGTTACTTTAGATAAGTGTAAGTGGGAAACCACGGCATGGCCAATCCAAAGCTATTATAAGAGAAGTAATGTTGGTCAGCTTATATCTGTAATAGTGGCCATACCTCTACTGAAGTAAACGTTAAGTTAAATTCAAGTGAATGCAATTCCATGGGGGCTATACCAAAGTGTAAACGTGAATGTGACCAATCTCAGGTATACAGCAATTACCTCTGTTTGGTGACCAAAACTGATGAGCTTGTGAATGTGAGACCCACGTTAAACAGAAGACGTGAGGACTTCTGAGTGACATAGTTTCATAATCTGAACGGGTTAAATATAATTAAAGAATTAAAGAATAATCAAACATTGCTCACTTTTAATGATGCTCAGATATCATTAAAACCTTTTTCATTTATGGAGTCAGATGAAATAACGAGGTAATACATATGAGAAAATGTATTTCATTTAATCTTGTTGTGTTGCGTAAAAGGAAAGACAGTAACATGCTAAAACCTTCACCCGTCCTACCGGAAACCCCCATTTGGACCGCTAGACGGGCTTACATAATAAACATTGATTTTCACTTAGTCTTTGATGAAAATCTTTGGAGAGAGGCATCACTCCATATATCATGTTTTTATATTTAATATGCTGATAGCTTGACAATGGGAAGGACTGTGTGAACGCGGTCATCTTACCTTTCTCAGGATCTTTACATTCACATATGTTTAAGGTAAAACTCACTCTTAACTTCAACAGAACATCATTATCTAATCAAATGGACAAATTCAAACATCTGCAAGAGCGTCAATCTCATTCTCAATCTAAACCTTTCTATAGCAATTAAAAGGAATTCCAAGTCAATCTTTTGGAGGAGATGAATCTGTCGGTCTAAAAACATTTTTAGTATTATGTTTCATTTATTATGTTTAATAAATTACGTTTAACATCCTGAAGGCCAACAAATTGACTCGTCTAAGGTGATTCAACAAAATATTACAACATGACCTACAGGCTCAAGACTTAAACTCCTTTGATTTATTTCCAGAGGCACTGGGAATCAGAGTGGAATTCAAAGCAATCCCTGCTGGAAAGGCAGGCCAGGATCCTGGAAATCAGAAGGTACAGTATGGCACAACTGACCCAGATAAAAGCAACTGATCTATCTGTATGAAAGGAAAATCAGTTGGAGCGCACTTTAACATTTAACATTTCAAACATGTTTTTTATTAATAATCCCAGTCAGATTTTTATCATCGGATTTTTATCCACTTTATATCATCTCATTTTTATCATCAAATTGTTATATTCACAATTTAAAGTTTGAAAATCCTACTGTTAACCAATAACGTTTTTTTTCTCCAGATTCTCCAGATAAATGCCTTCTGGTTTTTCCAAAAACTTTTATAATTCATTCATTATCAGATTTTTATAATGCATTCATTATCAGATTTTTATAATGCATTACATTTGTGCTAGACATGCTTGAAATGTTATACCATAGGTAAGTTATTAATAAAATATTTAAAATGCACATTTTTATTGTTGTACAGAAGTATGTAGTCTAGGAACTTTTTAGTCCTTAGCCAAAAATATACAATAATTAAAAACTGCTTCCGATTATTGGTTATCGGGCAGAAAAATAATCTGTATTGCAACAGCCGCTAAAGAACAATAGTGGTCGATCTCTCCTTATAATGTTAGAATGTTGATCTTTTATGGTGTCACTGAAACATTTGCATACTGAATTACAATTTGGCTGCATCCAAAATCGCAGACTTTCCTATATAGTCGACGAAAAACAGTATATGTGACCCTGGATCACAAAACCGGTCAAGTAGCACGGGTATATTTGTGGCAATAGCCAACAATACATGGGTCAAAATGATCGATTTTTCTTTTATGCCAAAAATCATTAGGATATTAAGTAAAGATCACGTTCCATGAAGATATTTTGTAAATTTCCTACCTTAAATATATAAAACATTTATTTTTGTGAGTGAATGCAGCACAATCGCACTCTCTCTTCCAATCCCTCTCTCCACAGAATGCACACTCTCATTGGCCTTGATTGCCTTTGATAAAAAAATACTTGCTGCCTGATGCTTTCAACACATCCTTTCCATGTCCTTGTCCCAAACTATTTTTTTTAAATGTCAACAGGGTCTAAACTAAAGGTGTGTTTATTTGAATAAGCACCAATAGGTTCAAATAGAAGTGGACCGTATCTACAGGGTGGGCCATTTATATGGATACACCGTAATAACATGGGAATGGTTGGTGATATTAAAGTCCTGTTTGTGGCACATTAGTATATGTGAGGGGGCAAACTCCTCAAGATGGGTGGTGTGTACTAATATATACTAATGTGCCACAAACAGGACTTTAATATCACCAACCATTCCCATGTTATTACGGTGTATCCATATAAATGGCCCACCCTGTATATTGATTGCATCATCCTCATCTTACATAAACCAGTTTTAACCAGTGTTAAACCAGTGTTTCGTTAAACACACCACTCTGGCATGATCTTAATAAGTCATCAAATATTTTATTTTATATAAAATTAGAAGAACTTTTCCAGTACACTGAATGTATGCATAAAAAAAAATGTCCACCTATTTCAACTTAAAAACTTATGTTCAGTTGCTGCCTTAAATTTTTCAAGTTAAAGTCATTTCAACTTAAATTATAATAAACTGACAATATATATATATATATATATATATATATATATATATATATATATATATACACACACACACACACACACACACACACATATATATATATATAATTAAATAGTTGAATCTTGTATAACTAATAAAAAAGTTGAAATTGCTTAATTTATTTTGATGAGTTAAAGTAATGTAAAAACATATGTTGCCAATGCCATGACAACACTACATTGACAATAAATGACTTGTTCCTGAAATATACACGCTAAATAAGTTAAATATAGCATGTGCTATGACAAACGTGGATTTTAACAGAAATTAATAAGATTAATTTGTTCCAGGGCTCAAGTAGCTGTGTTACTGTTGCGTTAATTTTTTTGTTTTGTTGAGCCAACATATTATTTTTTAAAGGTTTATTCTGTATTAGTATTAACATTTTAACTTTTGTTGTCACTTTCCAAATGTCACTGTTCAAAGTTTAACATCAAATGTAATCTAATCAATATGCCTCTATACTGTATTTAAATCAAATATATACACTTTCTGCAATACTTCATACAGTAGCTAAATCATTGATTAGTTAAAGTAAATAAAGCACATCATATTGATGTAAATTGATTGATGTCAAAATAGACTGATGAATTCACACTGACATCACATTGCAAAAACAAAACAAAAAAAAGATCACATTTATTCCCATTAATGGACAGTATTTTTTATTGCATGAGGCTGATTTTGAGTAGACAGCATTCAGGTTCACTCATAGAAACCCTTCCTCATAGATTCTGCTCAGTTATCGTTCAGCTTATCTATCTTTGCCCTTTCACCCATTTATTTCTCGTCTATAACCAGGCCTAAAACCTACAACAGCATTGAACTTTTAGCCTTGGCCAGCAGCTACTCTGAACGGTCAATACTCCTCCACTCGCTCTGACTAATCTAATAGTGTTATTTTTCTGTAGTGGAAAGTGCTGCGGGGTCATTAGACTTGTGAGATGGGGAAAAAGCCAACAATCAGCAAATAGCTGCAGGAACTCTTGCCCTCCGTGGCATCTCGACAGCTGTCCACCACTTTAAATGGACGGACCGCAGAATAATGTTAGCCACAGGCAGGGTGTAGAGAAAGAGTGCAAGGAAAGAAACAGGAGGGAGGACTGGAGGAGCAGACGATGAAAGAGTGTGAGCAAGAGAGAGATGGAGAAGGTGAGAGAGCGAGGGAGAGAGAGGAATGGTGGAGGCAGATAAGAGACACTGAGGAGACACAAGGGAGGGTGAACAGGGGCGATAAAGGGGTGGAAGAACCAGGGATTGGACAAACACCAATCGTATGTCTCACTACATGCAGACTCAAGTAAGATTCGGTCACTTCTTATAGTTACACATTAGAAGAAAAGCTATAGTGACAGTGCTCAGAACAGCTCACTGACATACTTTTAGATTGGATTTTTGAAATGTTATGTTATACTCACCCTCAATTTGTTTCAAACCTGTATGAATTTCTTTCTTCTGCTGAACACAAAAGAAGATATTCTGAAGAATGTTGGTAACCAAACAGTTGATATACCCCATTGACTTTCATAGTAGGGAAAAAAAAATATGTGTAAGTGATGACAAAATGTTCATTTTTGGGTGAATTATCCCTTAAATACTGAATATGCCCCAAAATGCAATGAATATGAATTGGTTTACACCTCGAAATAATTTTTAAAGGAATTACTTCTAATCACCCAAATTTTAAAAGAATCGCATTCCAAACCCAATTTTTCTTCTTTCTTCTGTTTCGTCAGGGTCCAGAAAAACACACAAAAAGCACCAGAAAAGTAGTCTATAATCCACTGTAATTCAAGCCTTTTGAACTCACATTGCTTTGTCTGAGAAAGAGGCATTCAATGTAGGATTTAGGCCTAAAGTCTTCTTCCTCATTGGTCCCGAAACTCATTTGTGCTCGAGTTCAATTCAAAACAAGCAAATGCATCACGATCTGTCAAGGGAAATGTGAGAACTAATGATGTTTGACATCACTTTGACAATCATACTATGGAACTTTTATTTTTGGAACTTGACAGCACAACTCACTTTTATTATATATGGAAAAAAAGCAGTTCAGACATTTTGCAAAACATCCAACTGTGTGATCCACGAAAGCAAGACAGGTTTGGAACAACATGAGGGGGAGAAAATAATCAATACTATTCCTTTAACTCAATGGGATAAGCATCATCACAGCTTGAACCCTTCTAATAAAGCAGAGATGCTGAACACACCTGACTGAATCACAATGACAGGCTCAAAACAGCAAGTTTCCTTCTGAGCGCTTCTCTCACAATTCCTCTCATCTCTGTACACAAAAAAAGCAGCATTGTTCATTTTTACTGGCAAGCTAGCTTCTGAAATATTTTACTTCACATACCAGCAACAACCAACCGAGTGTCCGAGTTAAATTATAAGGAAAGACAAAATAAAGCTCCAAATAAAAGACTTGTCAATGAATATTTGAGCCTAACCTGACAGGTTGATGACATGCAGGCAGCACAACAGTTCATTCACATAACATATATAACACATAGCTCGTTTAAATTCAACTGCTCCAGCGTGGTGTTAAGGATAAGACAAAAAACTTTAACATCATTGCAGAAAATATGCATAAAGCATCATAAAGTGATGTGGCTTACCGTCAGGTATGTGGAATCTCACTCAGATGATGCTGGGACAGGTGTAAGTGTTCGAGGCAAGGTTGGTTGATGTACCTAATGGCTGCTGTGCGAAATAGTGCTAAAATAGCGAAATTGTAAGGTTTGAGAAAAAAAAATGAACGGATGCCCAGGTTTGTTAGTGAACTGCAGTGTAAATAAACCAAATATGTTTGAGCTCTGTGCACTCAGAGATGCCAATGAGGAGTGAATGCGGAGCGTTTCCTCTTTCAAAGAATCAAGCCGAGGCTACAGTACGGAATGCCTGAGTCACGTGATCGTCACTCCTCACTCTCTCACCGCGCGCGGGCAACACAATGAACACATTTTCCTTTCTGCTGAAGATTTTCATATATGCTCTGGGAATGTTTTATTGATTATTTAAAAAAATTAAAAAAATAAAAAAGTCTTTGTAAAATGTTTATTATTTTATTTTTTCTTAATCTTACATTAATTACCTGAGATATTTGTACATTTGAAATGTATTTGTCACATTGCATTTCGGTTTTTTTTTTTAGTTAAAAAGCATACAGATTATTAAAAAATAATTATAAACTTGGAGAGTAGTCACAGCAGAAAATACAGTGTCCCTACATATGGGTCAATTAGGAAACTTTTTTTCTATCTTTAAAATGCTGTTCATAAAATGTTCATAGCAATTTAATATAGACTATGTATATTGTTTGTGGGGCTAAAAGTACAAATGGTCTTGGTGGTATAAATGACTGGAGATTGTAAAAAAGAAAAGAATCACACAAAAAAAGCAATTTTGTTTTTAAATATGCAGTCATGTGGCCAACATGCAGGAAGCCATTTTGCTGTCATTTGAGAGGAAAACTATAAATGACCCCTTTAGACCTCCAAAATTCTGTCAGGGTTAAATTAAGTTTCAAAAAATAAATAAATAATTATATTTTGAATTGTTATTAACTAATGAACATGAAAATAATCATTAATGATTAAGTTACGTTTACATTCTGTATTCAAGGTGCAGTATTTGAGTAAATTTATATTCAAGGAAAGTATTTGAGTAGTTTTTTCTTGACAGTTACACCATTTGACCTTTTTGTTAAAAGTCATTAAATCAAGATTTATGTTGAAAATTGAAGACACTTTTGATTTTAATGTATGAAACCAAAATGAATGCAAAGATATAAAGATTTTCAAGTGTGTGGACAAGTATAGGCTTATAATGAACTCATCTAATAAAATAAAATATCTGGATTTTTTTGTTCCTGAAACCTTTCAAATGAAATTACACATATCCCATATGCTAGAAATAACTATAGCTCACAGTTCTCTCATTACAATGTGCATATTTTCAAACAAGAACCATTTATAGTTCATTCTCATAGTCACTAACACATTTTTACCATGACCCATGAGGAAACAACTCACTCTGGTCTGATGTATAATTATGTTCTCACCAACTACTCGTGGTCCATCGAGCAACAGCTAAGAGGCTGTTAACTACCGCACACAGAAACCCATTATTAATGGCATTGCAGTTGTCATCTCTGCCTGAAATGTCAGTCGCTGCATGTACAACACACTTTTTCCATAGAAATTGGAGTCCCTGTGTGCAAAAGAATTTGCTGCTGACTGTTTCTTTGTCTGTTAAACACATGTAAAAGAGCCTCCGGCAATGAAATCTCTGCTCATGTTGTGGCACCAATTAACAAGCTTTACTGCCAGCCTAATTGAAGCATAATCACTAGGTTTGTTCAGTTCAGGGTAAATTTAAAACCAACACGTGAGAAAATGAACAAAGTTAATGCATGCCACAATTAACATTTGTAATACTTTAATGTGTGCACCATTGTCCAGTTGTGCAGCCGGCTCAGGAAAAATAGCACCCCGGTTTCTGTTTTGCCTCATTTGCATTTGTTAGTTTTCAAGCATGTGTATTTTTAGTGTTTGCTTACATTTTGTAGATATAGCTGTGTTGAGGATCCAACAAAGAACTGAAAGCGTCCCCGAAACCGACCATCCATCTGAACAACTGGCAATAATAAACACATATTTTCTTTCACAATCTGTGAGTTTTTGTATCTCTTTGGCAGTCTGCCACCTCCTCTGTGCTCCCACACACACAGGTAATTTTGGAGCTTTGTGTAGGCAGCCTGCATGGTCCAGATTTCTAATCATAGTAAGATCCAGATCAATATGTGCCTGTAAGATGGAGTTGAGAGCAGCTCTAGGAAAACAAAGCTGTGGAGAGGAGACTAGAGAAATAAATAGAAGGATATGTGGGAAAATTCAATCGTTCAAGAGCTTTAATGATTGCTTATGCAAGTTGAGGAGTGAAGCTCTCAAAATGATCAATTTAGGCCCATCTGTCAATTACAACTGTGTATTATTATATATAATAATATATAAGTCTAGTACACACTGCAAGACTGAAGCTTGTCACTGATTATTGAAGTATTTTTTTAACAAGAAAATTTCTATTTCAGTCTTTTTTAAAATGTCATATAAATCAATGAGTTACTTGCCATTTCTTTGTAATTATTTGTGAAATTTACTAGTGTAACCGGTCCTACTTGACCCTCTCCGAGCGGAACTCGAACCGGGGTCTCCAATGTGTGAAGCTGGTCCGCCTCTTGAGATCAGGGGAGTGAGGTTTACACGGACAGCTCTCACTGGCTTACATCCGTTACACTCACCCCCCTAAACCTCACTCCCACCCGGGTCACGGCACCAAATGTAACCAGTCCTAATCGACCCGCTCCGATCAGGACTTATACTGGCGTCTCCGGCGTGGGAGCCGGACGCTCAAACAAGGAAGCTAAAGACCGTAGCCTCTAGCATCAGTCGCTAGCGCGCCTCTTGATGCCAGGGGAGTAAGGTTGTAATGGTCTCAGACCATTCAAATGACCTTGTAATTGATCTTGATATGATCTTTTAATTGATGCTCACTCTGGTTGCATCCAAAATCGCATACTCTCTTGAGTAGGCACTTATTTTGAATGAGTACTTACTTAGCGAGTGCTAAAAAAAGTATGTTCTATATAGTATGAATCTGTGTAGTATGAATATAATCTGGATGTACTACATTCGCCATGTTGTCATTATCATGTGACCTACCAGCGTCAGTTGTATCACTTCACTGCCATTCATAAATCCTCTCCCGTGGCCTCATGGGATAGTAAAGTATCCATCGAATGCACATTACTGCGAATTATTTTGTCACATACTGTTATTTTGTCACCCAACTATACAGTAGGGAAGTACAGTATGTGATTTCAGACACAGCCAATGAAACCCTTCTGCTTTCCAGTGTACTCTTGACCTTTACTGCCAATCCTTCAGTAAATTCTGGATATATTGTGCCCTTAGATATTTGTGCATCCTTTTACTGTAGCAGAAGGCAGTGAGGACTGGAATGATAGGACACATGGGGATGCCAGTGTGGTTTCACCTTGGATTCAGCCTGACTGATTTCCCACCTCACTTTAAATAGCAAGTGAACGACTCCCTTG
Source organism: Abramis brama (assembly GCF_963993115.1). NCBI lineage: Eukaryota > Metazoa > Chordata > Actinopteri > Cypriniformes > Leuciscidae > Abramis > Abramis brama. The sequence continues at coordinate 6,915,548 of NC_139973.1, read as the reverse complement.
AAGCGCTAGTATGGGCCTTATCTCTAGCAGATTCAATCAGCAATCATTTTTGCCTTACAAAACGTAAGAGAGAGAAAATCAGAAATGATTGATTAATGCTGCAAAAATTATTGATTATGCTGCAAACAGGATGTGGATAACTAGATTAATGTTTCCTTCCCCAAGTCTCTGTGATTGATGTCGCATAGTCTATAGTATTTTCGTTTATCATTTATTGTCTGATTGCTTTTAAAAGTTATAATACACACATCTCCTTATACAAACCATTTAATTTAACACCTCATTCATATCTGTAGCACAAATAGTGCAAGTGTTGAAAACTTTGATTGATTCAATGCATGGGCAATTATACTTAGGCTACTCTAGTCTATTCCTTGTCTGTGCACAAACATGTGCATATGCAACATGTGATGGGAACTGTGTTGCAATACAAATTATTTCATTTGACACTGTAAAATCCATGAGCTGCCATTACTTTCTCATTTTATTTCATACAACCTGGTGGGTGGTTAAATTGTCCACAGGCAATGGAGACCACACACTCTAGTGACCCAGAATGCACTGCAAGAACATAAGAGCCCACTTTAGTTTCAAAATGAGATAATTGGGCCAATGAGAAAAGCTCCAGTAGAGGAAATGACTTTCAGTCCCAGAGCATGGTCACATCAGAGTGCAAAAATCAGGGGGAGGCACTAGTCATTGTGACCTGAATCTACAAAAAGCCTGCTTGTTAGTGGAGGCGCTGTTACTAAACACAGACAGAGAATGAGGCACATAATGATGTCTCTGAGTCACACTAGGATGTTTTTTAACCGTTTTGAGTTTCATTGAGATTTTTTGTAAGGAATAAATATTTGGGAAGAAATTATAAGATAATTTGTCTTCAACTAGCCTAGATATTTGCAATTGTCATATGAACAACCAGTCTGTACAGCGATTTAAATCAGGTCTCAAAGTTTGATGTTTGATTCACTAAAAAGAATCGACTCATTAGAGTCATTCGTTCGACTACACTGGTTGCACTCCTATGCCGCATGTTTTGAATTCACTAAAATAACTGGCTTATAATATAGTTCTTCATATGCTTATTTTTTTCTAAAGAAAATTGCAAGTTATAAAGTCCGAATTGTGAGGGGAAAAAACTCGCAATTGTGATGAAAAAAATTAAAGATAAGTGAGATAAAAAGTCGCAATTTGTTAAAAAAAGAAAATAAATCTGTGTTGGAAACAAGCTTAGCTTGGCTTAGCTTAGCTATAGGGATGTTTTTGATTCAGCAAAAAAATGGCTTTTAAGAGTCCTTCATTCGGGAATTGGACTACACCTATCACGCTGTAGATTCAAAAGTAGTGCAGGAGTGATAGGGATTTTAAGCAACTCTTTCTGGAGGTAACACCATATTTCTGGAGTGTGTGGTGACAAGGGATTTTGAGTGAGTCATTAGGTCTGTCCCAAATGGAACCCTTCACAATCTTCCTCCGGGTCCACACTTTTGTGACGAAATGCCGCTTGGTGGCCATTGTAAGTCCATAAGACCGCAAGTGCACATGAAGTGTGCCATTTGAGACAGGCCCACTTTTTCATTCATTCGACCGAATCACTCAAAACATTAATTCAGGAAAGTCATAAAGATGTCCGTCTTTATGAGGGAGTCATTGAATCATTCACTGAACTGATTTTGCTCAAAAACACTGAATCATTCCGAGAATGAAACAACCACCATATTGCAATCGTAACGAAACGGCTTTAATTGAAACTATTAAAATACGACAGTAATCACTTTTTGACTTTATTACATATGTATTATTTCCCTTGAAATTCCAAACCAGAACTCTGATATTTTAATTCAGAACCATGCTATAGGTAAAGTGCCAATCTTTCTAAGCTTCTGTTTATACAGTCGCTCCACTTATCAGGTATTATCTGCACGATAATTACAATTTTGAATCACTAAGCTAATTTTTTAAAAATTGTATCAATATTTATTTGTTGTAGGATTTGAGACTATACCACAATGACAAATTAACAAAATACCTAAAGCATTAAAAGTATTATATTATTGTTCTAAAGTGTATTTTATGGAAATAAATGCCCTGTCATCTTTGTAGGGTGTAGGCTGTTAGCCTATGTGCTCTATTTAACAAGGGAATTGTCTTGTGTTTTTTGTGACTATGATAAGAGAAAGGCAAATACATTATGGTTTCCAGGCTGATTGCATCTTTTCATGGTAGAGTTTCTCCGAAACATAAAATTGTATATAGATTTTTGACTTCCTGTGAAACAAATTATGCAATAGCTGTCATAGACGGCTCCTCACAATTGTTTGGCAAACTAGAAAGATTGACTGTCATAGGCTGATCAATGACAGTACAGACTCTGATTGCATTGGGAGAGAGAGAAAGAGAGGGATGGAGGGAATATTATGAAGGAAGTGAGGGACACAGAATGCCATGAGAAACAAGCAGGCCAAATGGGAAAGACAGAAAACAGATTAATTATTCATCAGTACTCCAAACCTGGTGCAGTCCCTGTGGGGGTTGTATATGGAAATGTTGTGGCACGCTGTCATATGTTTCCCTTCAGCCTGAATTCCCCATCGTTCTCAACTCTTGACCCAAAGGGTACTGAGATTTGTAGTATTTGAGCTCTCAAACGCTACTCCAAAGGACCACTTCGTCCATGCAAATTGAAGCAACAGTCTCTTAAATTTCTGTTCTTCCACTTCAGGAAATTAATCCTTGGCTTAAATGTATACCCAAATATTATGATACAGAGAAGTAATATGTGGGATCAGCTTCTAGCTACTCCAAAGGCTTAGCTGGAAATGAATTGACCACCGCATTTATTTAACTCTCAGATAAAACCAGAGAACAGAAGGAACGCTTTCATTTTTGTCGTCTTGTAAAGATGATAATGCTGAAACTAATTGTGGCCGTGAATAGAATATGTAATATTGAAAGTAAAAGCTTTCTGACTTCAACATACTGCTTTACTTTGATAGTGATTATGAAAGTACTAAACTAAGTTGCAGCAGTCTACTTAAACCTTGAAGCTGTTTTATTCATCCTTTGAGCTAATTTTCTGATTTAGTTCAGTTTACAAATACTTACGAAGATTTGTTGCACTGTAATAGTATCTGCTTATAAAAAAATTAAAAAAATCCCCCAATTCAACTTAAACACTTAAGTTTAGGTATACTTAGATTTTTAATATAATCAAATTGTCTGTATCATAAAAAAAAGAAAGAAAAAATGTTATCTTGCCTTTGAATCAGTTAAAATTGTTGAAAAGTCTATTTGAATTATTTTGATGAGTTAAAGTAACAGAATAACATATGTTGCCATGACTTATTGATCATATAATTTTTACAGTGACAGAACTATTTAATTAATAGATTACAGCAAGACATTTTATATATATATATATATATATATATATATTAAAAATGTAAAAATTATTTTAAATTATTTCTTTCTTTTTTTATTTGCATGTGTTCAAATTTGTTTGTTTGATGATAATTAACTGGAAATGTTTAAAAGTTATAGATTGTTTGGACAAAACACCACATCTTGTTAACAGCTTTCTCATAATGTTAACATATCCAATTCGTTTCCATGGAGACGAGAGTGTGATAAACAGTCTGTCCTCTTGATTCATCTGTCCATTTGTCAATCCTGCTGTCATTCAACATGTAAAATGTGTGACAAAGACAATAGATTGCATTTGTATCTATTTTTCCTTATTGCACAAAGACCTGCACACATGCATATCCTGCCCTCTACGGTTCAGTAGATCAGATTGTATCGATCAGAAGGGTAACGGCCCAGAGAAAGCAGCTCTCTCCCACACTTTCAGACTGCCTGTGTGTAAAATTTATCTCTACGCTTTATCCCCCTGGAGGAGTGAAATTTTATTTTTTATCTCCGTCAAAGTGCTGCCCACTTCAGACACTTCACAAATACTGATGTCTCTTTCCACAGGGCTGAACCAGCCCCCACAACTTCAAAATCCTCTCAAATGATTAATCAGCAGGTATATTTTATAGCCAACATTATGTAAAAATCGAAGAAGCTAAAGCAAGATCAAAAACTCAGAATATGCTAATAGAATTATATAAGGGAGATGAAATGTGATAAAAGAGACCCAGGGAAAAGAAATGGACTGAGTGCTCTAAGGAAGTTTTGAAGTTGTTAGTGGTTCTGATGTCCACTAGAGAAGAGTTGATGTTATAATGAGAATCTGTCTTGCACTGAACACATATTAGGCTATGTTCCAAAACCTACAGTGAGCTGCCTAACATTTTATGGCATCTTATGATTCCAAGGCAGCATCATTTTCACTGCAAAGGCAAGTCCTGAAATGCTCTGCAAAAAGCTCTTTAAGACTATTTTAAACAGTATTTATATTTGTTATGTATGTTATGCTTGCTGGATTATTGCAAATATAAACATGCTAAAACCAAGTGCATCAAGTGTGAGTAAATCACAGTTTCTTCAAAATTGTCTTTTGAGGTTCAGTTTCCATTTTCTGTCAATGGTTCTTTCATAGGTATTCTTCCACCGACGCAGAAAGAAGACGTACTATTGGTGCTTTCAAGTCCTCCTGGGAAGTTCGTATTTACGAGTTGGAAAGTCGTGTTTACGACATCAGGTAACCTAACCTACGTCAAGTCACTTTCGCCGGAGCAAGATGGCTGTGAACCTTCTCTTAAATAACTAGCTACACAAAAATACAACAAGGTTTTCAAACTCTACTTCTAGAAAATGAAGAACAAAGAAAGTGCATCAGGTGTGTTTTGCTTTTTTATGTTGTGAATTATGTTGTGAAGCCACTGTAAACTTTATCGTTACATATTATATTGTTATATTGCAGTGCTATTATATTTTGTGCAGGCAATTGGCTTATTTTGTAGTAAATAAAAAAGCCTGACAATGTTACTGCTAAATACCTGTAAGTATTGTGGTATTCTGCCGTGTTTCTCACTGACACGTCCCCGGCTCGGAAAGATCTGAGCTTAAAGAAAAACCCGAGCTTTGTGTTGGCATTCATGTGCATTCAGCTCCTAAATACTATCTTTCCGACATGACTCAACGCACCATATTTATGCTCCCTTCACATCTACTAAAGTCGTGATTACGAGCTTGTCACATTCAAGTGCTTTGTTGTCGGAAAAAAAAATGGAATCATGGAGAACACTTGGTTTATTCATGCCTATTTATTGTGAAGATCTTATTAAAACAATAATTGGTAACATTTTATTGTACAGTGTCCTTGTCCTGGTTGAGACTTCAGGACTGCGTTGTCATCATGTCCAGGCACAGGTCCTTCATCGGATCTGGATGCGGCCTGGATCCGGCGGACTGCGGTAAACCTCGGATAAACAGAGAGACTAATATTAGCGTAGACGCCATTCTTCTTATGATGTAACGAGTACATCAGGATTTATGGGAAGTGTTCCCGGTTCCGGCTGACCTAAACTATGCAGCCAGTATTGAATTATAGAAGTCTATAATGTATTATGTGAATGCTAGGTCAAAGAGATGTGTTTTTAGTCTAGCTTTGAACTGACAGTGTGTCTGCTTCCCGGACAATGTTAGGAAGACTGTTCCAAAGTTTTGTCCCTGTTCCAAAACAAATCCTAATCCTACCCTAACCCTATAGTAAGTACATGTAGTTGCTTAATATTACTCAGTACTTAAATATATAATTACACTGTAACAATGACACCTTAAAATAAAGTGTAACCCAATAATTATATTTAGCATCCCATTCATTAACAACCAGGCCTATAAACATTCACCACGCTTTCTAATCAGCTTGCAGACTTCTCAACGATTCTGCAATTACAGTCAAATAGAGGCTATTTTCGCTGTATATAAAACATACAATACGCTTCAAATGATTATTCATAAAATGTTGTTCCAAACCTGAGATTCTTTCTTCTGCTGAACACAAAAGAAGATATTTTGAAGACTGTTGGTAACCAGACAGTTGACGGCAGCCATTGTCTTCCAGTATTTTTTTTCCAATGAAAGTCAATGGCTGCCGTCAACTGATTACCAACAGTCTTCAAAATATCTTCTTTTGTGTACAAACAGAAGAAAGAAACTCAGAACAACTTGAGGGTGAGTAACAAAATGTTCATTTTTGACTCATCTCAATGTGAAATGCACTGGTCTGTGTGTTGTCTGTTCTGTTGTCCGATAGCAAACTCTGTGTTTTTCTCTTTGTTCTCATAGCTGGAACATTTTCAGACAAATCTATATGCATCATTATGGGAAAAGACGATTCAGTGTTTCACATCTTATTAAGGACCTTCGTGGTTGTTAGATGCACAAGTGATCTTGATTACCTCTCACATACATTTGAAAAACTGATTCATCACGACTAGCTTCTAAATAATGAGAGAGAGAGAGAGAGAGAGAGAGAGAGAGAGAGAGAGAGAGAGAGAGAGAGAGAGAGAGAGAGAGAGAAAAATCAGCCAGCAGTTTGAACAATAGACAAAGAACATATATGGGACAAAAGCTTTAACCTTTAACCTGATGTCTTTTGAAATAAAAAGTCATATTTGGGTCCAAGAACTCAGTTTTTTTTCATGTGCATCTGTGTGTGAAAGGCAAGAAGAACAAGTTGATTAGCCTTTCCTTTAATGTGACCTTATAGCTCAGCTGCTATACACAAACTTCTATACACTCACACAAACACACACACACACACACACACACACACACACACACACACACACACACACAGTTTCCTTGGCAACAGCAGAAAGGCACTAAAAACAATTAGGGAAGCACTTCTGTTTTCCTTGCATTCTTCATCTGCTTTTCATTCCAGATGACCTTTAAAGTGATTGTACCGTGTATAAGTGAGAATAATCATATTTTCAGTTACAATTGGTCCTGGCATCATGTACAGATTAGTGTGTATCTGTGACCTTGAGCATCTATAGGTCATCTATAGGTCACACCTAAGCATCTATAGGAGTGATAAAGCAATATATTGGGAAAACAATTTATTCCTTTTCTTATTATTTATTTATTGATGAGATATATAACTTAAATAAATTATGACAAAATATGTGAAAGTTACAATTCTGATTTTGTGTTTATTGTCCTTACAGCTTGTGTCTATTTAGCTGGTATATGTACTGGATACATTTGTAACAGTAAAATATTTTGATGAAGCAAAACAAGGTAAATAAAGTATATTAGTGTTGGGGGTCTTTGTCAAGCTCAGTTAAAGGAGAAGTTCACTTTTAAAATGAAAATTCTGTCATCATTTACTCACCCTCATGTTGTTTCAAACCTGTATGAATTTCTTTCTTCTGCTGAACAGAGAGGAAGATATTTAGAAGATTATCAGTAACCAGACAGTTTTTGGGTCCCAATGACTTCCATAGTATATTTTTTTCCTACTATGGAAGTCAATGGGACCCAAAAACTGTCTGGTTACTGATAATCTTCTAAATATCTTCGTTTCCGTTCAGCAGAAGAAAGAAATTCATACAGGTTTGAAACAACATGAGGGTGAGTAAATGATGACAGAATTTTCATTTTAAAAGTGAACTTCTCCTTTAATGTCATTAATCAGACATGGTCAGACATTGGAAATGGTTCTAAATGCAGAGATAAAGATCTGGCCTTAAGGATGTACTATTGAATGTTTTCCTCAAGGTGAATGCAGCTTAAGGTGAGTGCGACATTTTAAACATTCATCCCCAATCCCTCTAGACTGCATCAGAGCTGATAGCTCTCAGTTAACCCCCACTGACTCATTGAGAAGGGTACAAATTGCATTACTTGATCACAGCAGAGCTCTGAATACATTAACCCTGTCTGCCTGCCTGTAGCAAAAACCTTGTCCACAAAATGTCTCGTCACAGCCAAAGCAAATCTGTATTTATTTAATTTAAAGCAGTATGACTGTGAGGATTTGCTTCTGTGCTGAACAAATGTTCAGTATTCAGCTAGAGCAAACTTGTGTATTAGGTTTATTTAAAAGTCATTGTGTGTTTAATATAATGATTTAGTTAGGCTAAATGTTCTTTTAATTTAAATAACTTGCTAGGCAAATTCATTTACAGTTTTTTTCAGTTGCTTACACACTAAAATTAAAATTTTCCCACAATTAGCAAAAACTTACACTCATGGAGCAAAACACCGGCCTACATTTGCAGGATTGTAAGCACATTGTCAGCTTCACACTTTTTGCAAAACATTACACACAGTGATTTGCAAAACACTAAACACACTTGTATACATTTGACACAGAAATTTATCATGATGTAATTTCCTTGCAATTTCAAAGCAAAGGCTTTCAAATGAACACACTCATGAACCAATTGGTTAAGCACAGCCACCAGGAGTGCACACACACTGGTGCTTAATTGTGGACACACCAATCAGGTTTACACACTATAAAAAGGCAACAGGTAAGTTCACCTGTCTTCAACAAAAATGGACGGTGTCAGAGGAAGAGGGAGAGTGCGGATGAGAGGGGGAATCCGAAGAGAACAAGGTGGAGGAAGAGGAAAAGGAAGAGGGAGAGGAAGAGTGAGAGGAAGAGGGAGAGTGAGAGGGAGAGGGAGAGGGAGAGGGAGAGGGAGAGGGAGAGGGAGAGGGAGAGGGAGAGGGAGAGTGAGAGTGAGAGTGAGAGGAAGAGGAAGAGGTAGAGGAAGAGGGAGAGGGAGAGGAAGAGGGAGAGGACGAGTGAGAGGAAGAGGAAGAGGGAGAGGGAGAGGAAGAGGGAGAGGAAGAGGAAGAGGAAAAGGAAGAGGAAGAGGGAGAGTGAGAGGGAGAGGACGAGGGAGAGGAAGAGTGAGAGGAAGAGGGAGAGGAAGAGGGAGAGGGAGAGGGAGAGGGAGAGGAAGAGGAAGAGGAAAAGGAAGAGGAAGAGGAAAAGGAAGAGGAAGAGGGAGAGTGAGAGGGAGAGGGAGAGGGAGAGGAAGAGGAAGAGGAAGAGGGAGAGGGAGAGGGGGAATCCGGAGAGAACAAGGTGGAGGAAGAGGAAGAGGAAAAGGAAGAGGGAGAGGAAGAGGAAGAGGAAAGACAACCAAATCCGTGTAACGAAATTCGTTTTCGTTTTTGGAAACAATTGTGGTCCATGTAATAAACCACGGACTAATACTGAGGGAGGTGAATTCGTCACTCCAAAAGATTCTTCCCACGTTGCCTTGCAAATGAAAATATAGCCTATGATGTTGACAAGGCCCTGTGGCCAGATCCAGCTATGCGGAGAGATGTTTAGGTTTTTTTATTTTTTTTATTCGGTACTGAACTGGATTTGTATTTTTATGTAACAGTATTACTGTAAGCTTACAGTACAAGGGTATGTTCGGTAATACTGTATGGAAACTGGAAAATGTTTTGTTATGAATGTTTTGTTGAAATGTTCAGTATTGGCTGACTTGAGTACATGAAAATAAATAAATATTTTCATTAGTCTGCACAATTGGTGTCATGTGGTGTTTACACTCTCTCTGTATAAATGCTAAAAGTGTTTTAGGTTGAGCACAGGAGTGTTTAACTGATTCAAACAGAATTAGACCATATGATGGTTGTGTTTATGTTATTACAACAAAATAAGGTTTTATAAGACATTGTATAGTTTTGACGAAAGTGTTCCATTTTGCAAATGATCTGAGGTGTTGTGCTACTTTGGTGTAGTGTTGTGCTAATTGTGTGAAGGGGTTTGAAAAACCGGGCCCTGTTTTCAAAATTGTGCTTAAGCAATTGAAAAAAACTGTAAACCCTGAACGAGTTAAAACTTCATTAAGAGCTTGAAGGAGGATTGGGATTTGAAAGATAAATAAACTGCTGATGGAGGCTAGCATGGACAAACAAATGTATGCTATATGTTTTAAATGAATTTGATTATATCTGAAAGCACTTGCTCTCGGTCTCTGGGTTAGGCTATGTGTAGGGCATTGAACAATTCAGGTTTAACAAAGATCAATGGCGCCATCTTCTGTAGCCTACATTATATAAAGAAAAAATAACATGCATAACCTAAAAATTTGGGGTCAGTAAGATTTGTTTAATGTTTTTTATTTGATAAAAAAAAATGCCATAAAACAATTATTGATATTTTTTAAATACTGTTGAAAACAGTTGAGGAGCGTAATACTTTCTGCTAGTCACATTAGTGTGACAAGCATTTTTTCTTTAAAAATCACTAGCTTTTTTTTTTATTAAAATGAACAATACTTCTACTGCATCTGCATCTTAGTTACAGTTTTTCTCGATTGTTTACACACATTTTCTGAAAGCATGCCTCATATTCTCAGAACTCTACACACAAATCAAAAAACACACACACAATGGGCAAAACCCCTCAATTATCCTGCAAAATGAAACTTTACATTCAAAACAATGTTATTTCTTCTCAAAATGGTATTTTGTTTTCAAATGACACACACAAACCATCATATGAATAGACATTTATAAGAACCAGTTGAACACTGATGTGCTCAATGTAAAACACTATGATGAATGCAAAACACTTCTTCTCCATTCATCATAATGACTTAGGCCTTTTTTTTGTTCAGTGTTACACTTACTACAGACAGTACATACATAAGTGTGTTGCAAAATATTTGAGAATATTGTTTTTATACTCAGAACACACAAATACACGGTAACAAATATATTTTATTTTTCCCACAAAAACAATGTACACAGTGTACATCCCAACCAACACAAAGTTGTACATACAGTGGTCTACATACAAAACAACAGAAGAATTGACTGTATACAGTTACAGTAAAAAAAAAAAAAAAAAAAAAAAACCAATGTTTGCATCCATTGCTCCATTGAAGAGCTCAACTGTTGCCCTTTTATGCTAAAGCTCTGATTGCTAATTGTAAAACTGTGTGACGGGTGTTTGCCCATGTGATGAGTCAGTGTGCGTATTTTAATGGCAGTGTGTTCCTTGTGAAAACAAGAGATTTTCTGCATGAAAAGTGTGCCAAAAGCAGATAATTGTGTGTAGTGTTTTGAAAAAAGTGTGTTTTAGAACTGCAATTTGAGTGTAAAGCAGGAATTGTGCTTGTACTTTAGCAGAATTTGTTCAGGGGGTTGGTGAATGAGTTACATGTTGTGGTCATTGTGTCTCAAGTACCAGTATTTGTGTGTAAACAATTGAGAAAAACTATAATGTTAATCTAAAATATTGTTAAGATCAAAAATTGTATCTGTTAGACTATAGTTAGTGGACTGTATTAACATGCATGTGAACAGTGGCGGATTTAGCAAATTGGGGGCCCAAGGCGAGGTAGGGCTATGGGCCCCTCCCCATCCAATCTTTAAAAGAGAACGAAAAAAAATATGTACCGACTGAATGGTGGATAGGCAAATCATTAGGTAAAGCTAATCTACGGGGAAGTAAAGGTTAGAGAGGAGAAACCTTTTTTTTTTTTGCTTGACAAATTTCACCATTTCGATTCAATTCTTGTGATTTGATTCAATATTGACTCATTTGGATAAATATTAGGTAACGTTTCACAAGATAGGCGTTACTTTTTCTCAAGAAAAAAAAGCCCTATCAGCTGGTATAATTTAAGGTTAAAATAAGTAATATAGTAGCCTACACATATTTAGCCAAATACTCTCTATAATAGCTCTTTTTTTCTAGCCAATTAAATGGCTTTCCTGAGGTAAATGTTATGTGACGATTGTTCTCCAGCTGTTTTACCGCTTTCCGCGGTTAAAAAACACTTATTGATCGATATTATGAATGAGGAATATACATTTCGGTAAGTTATACTGTATCTTTCAACATTGTTAATTCGTGTTTATTTACTATTAGCTAGAGATGATCAGTTCACGTCCGCTATAGGAATCTGTCACGTAGCCTAACATTAAAACGGCAAAACGGTAATTATTGTTTGAATTTCGTTATAGAATTGACAGAATCTGAGAGCTGAGATTTTTTTAAATATCATGATTCATAAGTAAACTGCTCAGTTTTGTCTGTCGATCTCCGTGTCCATATTGCTTCACAATTTTTCTGTGCGTTGGACGTTGTTGTTCCTGATCTGTAGCCGTAAAAAAAGTTTGTCATCTTTGGCAGCGTTCCCAAATACTTATCAGCATCTTTTCACTTTTTTTCTTTTATTTGAGCCGCTTGGGTAACTTCGAAACATTACATTTTCGATTTTAGACTCGTCTTGCTCTGTTTGTGTATTTCCCAGTCCTCCTGTTACTGCGTGTTGTTTATCTTTCCCGCCGCGCACCTTTACGGACTTTTTGCTTTCCTCCCGCTTCCTCCTTTTTTCAGCACCGCTTGGGTAGCTTCGCTTCATTTTTACTCAGTCTACTACTCTGTACACTCACTTCTGTCTGTCAATCACTTCTTTTTCTCCGTCAGTTTTTTGGCACAGCCTTGTCACTTTCACAGATGCGCAGTAAGTGAGATAATGGAATAATCCAATGTAGTGAGGCGGGGGGGCCCCCTCCTGTCTGCGACACTAATGATTTGATGCCATTTTTCACATGGAGTTTTAGAAATATATAATAAAAAAATAAAATAAAAAACTTAAGCATAAGTTAATAGGGCATTTTGGGGGCCCCTAGGTAGCTCGGGGCCCAAGGCAATTGCCGACCTTCGCCTAATGGTAAAGTCCGCCCCTGCATGTGAACATTTTTAACATCAACAAAGGTTAATAAATGCAGTTAAAATATAGGCTATTGCTCATTGTTAGTTCATGTTAGTTAATGCGGTTTCTAATGTTAACAAATGAGACCTTATTGTAAAGTGTTACCAACAAAATAGCAATACAGAAACAATAGGCATATAACCCAGGGGTTTTCAATCTTTTAGCCATGGACCCCCAAATACGATCATCTGTGCGAGGGCCCCACATCCTAAAATTTAAAAGGCAGCTATATATTTTCATGTATAAAGACTAAATTAATAGTCTAAATTAATTAATAGTAATAATATATATATATATATATATATATATATATATATATATATATATATATATGTATATATATGTATATATATGTATATATATATATATATATATATATATATATACATATACATATACATATATATATATATATATATATATATATATATATATATATATATATATAGGCTATATATATATAGCCTATAGGCCTACTCGCATGCATAAGCTGTAGCCTACTGTAGATTAATTCTTTATTGGTTTCATTTATTTTAATCAATTTATTTAATTTAATCAGTGTTTTATTTTAATCAGTGCGACAGAAGGGTTAATACAGTTTGTTTATCTAACTAGCGATATAAAGTGACGTTTATTATTTATTTCTGAATTTTCTCACGTAACGTTAACTTAAACCGTTCGTATTTGCTGCAGTTGCGCAAAGTCACTTGCTCGTGAAAAGGTAAGTTCGACTCCAACATAAAAGTTATTAAAACAGCAATTTGAACAAACAAAGAAGTTATGTAAAATGAATATTTTGTGAACTGTGCGTATTACGGGTGTGAAACACTAGCTCTCGTTCGACGGGTTATATTTCCTGCGTAACTAACGTAAGTCCACCGGCAGGAGGCGCACAGTGGCAGGACAGTAACAGTGGCCGTCGCTGACTGTCTACCTCATCTTTCTATAAACAACCCGAAACGACATCGAGAGGTGGAGCCGTCGCGCTGACAACTGTCAAAAGACCCTTCCTGATAAGAAGAGCTCTTCCGTCCTCACAGCATCTTGTCGTATCGCTTTCGAAACCGTTATAAGCCACATAGTTGGAGCGGGTATAGCGTACATTCCGAGTATACGACGTATCTTTCGCTATTCCGTTATTGCGGAGCCGTTTCGGATGAGCGGTTCGCACTTTGACAGGTTTTGACAGGCTGCATGTCTTCCTGGAGACCCACTGAGAAGGTGAGACGAGCACGAGTGTGTATGAATATATGAACTGAACGCTAGCTTACATTTTCAAAAGCATCGTCTAGTTGCGTGCTTATGAGACTAGTCATGGCATACGAGCTGTAGAAATGATGCTGATGGAGCATTTCAGAGAAATGTGCTACAAACTAATTACACGTGCTACAACTATATGTAGCCTACTACAAATATGTGCTACAACTAAATACTAAATACACGTATTTTCATGCAAAGCTGTATAGCTACATAATGTGTAGTTGTATTCTCATTTGGGAAGTCTGTTTATAATTATTCATCAAAGAACTAACGTTATGCTATTCCGTCCCAGAAAACATTTAATTTGCATCCACGTCAAGGAAGTGAAACAGAATGACCCCGTTTTGCTAAGAAACCTTCCTTTGTGGTCAAAATTGGCGCTAATATCAAGAGAACCGCCAAACTCTCGCAAAGTAGGAATGGAAACTTACTTTGCCTATTTTTTACCACAGTATATAAAGGATTGTTTGTGTTTGCATTGATACTCATGTTAATATATATGTATAATGTAATAATATTATATACTATTTGTTGTTGGCTATACCATAAAAATGATTATTCGCCAAATTTTGGTCTGTAGTAAAAAATAAAATACTTTACTTTTACCTTTAACCTATTATATATATTTATAAGTTTTTTTCAAAAATGTGCATATATTTGATGAAGAGAGGAGAGTGAAAATAGATTCACAGGTCCAACAGTTTACAAAAAAAAACATGTTAATCATGTGTTATAAAAAACAAAACAAATGAAAGAATGATGAACTCGATGAACGCAGCAGAGCTGTTCAACAACACTGTCAGTTTAAAATAGCCATTGGAGGGATTATTAGCTAAAGACGAGGATTTAGTTTTAAAGCACTGGACGTGTTGGATCAAACAGCCTGAAGTGCTATTTACTTAAGCTCTAATGAATCGTTCCTATTTTGCATGACTAAAAGCACTTATTTCTCCACTGAAATGTATAGGTTCTCTTCTGACAGATACTGATATATCTGGATAGCCGTTTAAACGTGGTTATACAGTACTTTGCATCTTGTCTCACCTTTGTGTTATCCTCCAACATTGTCCATTGAGTGGTTTGTAAGTGTGCAGGCATGTTTTTAATGCTTCATGAGAGTATTAGTTGAATTAGGAGTAAGGATTTGTAGGGGAAAAAATAATAGGTGCTTTCATTACAAATCATGCTTATGCTGTATTAAAAAGAATAGGCGATAGGAGCACAGAGTGAGTGTTTGTATTTCTCCATTAGCACAAAACTGGATTCCTAGTTCATTAAATTGTAAAACGCAGTCTGTTGTTGAGACTAACCACAATTATCTAACTAAAGGGACTTAATGTAACTGACTGAAGGGGAACTTGAGGTGTGTGGTTTGCTCCACCTGCTCTCCTTCAGGTAATCTGCTGCTAAAAGCTCCGTCACCCCGCACAACATGAGCCTGCCGTTTGAGATTATGAATTACGCTAAGATTAGTATCAGATTGCGAGAAGCTGTGGAATATTAAATGTCACGTTTATTTTGGTCATCTGATTCACAGTGTATTATTGTTTTCCCATGAGTCAGTAAGGTGTTTGCTAATGAGTCAATGTAATAATAAAGAGTGATGAATAAAGAGTGAACTCATAGTGATGTTTGAGTTATCAATAACCACTAATAAGTTAAAGCACTTTTTACACAATCGATATATTTATGTGTTCTACAGTGATGTCAAGGCGAAGCACAAGGTTAGGTCCCAAAGGGACGACCTTTCCTGATGATGACGCTGCCAGCACCAGCTCCACTGAAACCACTGGCCACGTCTCTTACAAAGAGAGCCCAACCAGGTGTGTTTGTGTGTGCTGGAGCTCTCAGTACATCAGATATATAGTTTGCATGTGCATTAATGGCAGTGAACCTGAGACAGTTGCTTTCCTGCAGGATCTTCAAGAAGAGGACCGGTCGCAAGAGCACAGGCAGTGTTTCCCGTAATTCCAGTCGCGCGAGCAGCGTGACTCCGAAACAGACCGGGCAACGCAGTGACCTCACTGCCACTGAAAATAAGAATGGTTAGTATCTACACACACAGAATCTGCAAAAAAAAAAGTATGTATGTATATATATATATATATAAAATAGAAATAGACATCTATACTGTCACTTTTGGTCAATTTAATGCATCCTTGCTGAATAAAAGTATTAATTTCTTTAATTTCTTTCCAAAAAACAAACAAAAAAAAACTCTTACTGACCCCAAACCTTTGAACTGTAGTTATAATGTTACAAAAGCTTTCTATTTCAGATAAATGCTGTTCTTTTGAACTTTCTATTCAAAAATTGTACACTACTGTTTTCAACAGTGATAATAATAATATATGATTCTTGAGCATCAAATCATAATATTAGAATGATTTCTGAAGGATCATGTGACACTGAAGACTGGAGTAATAATATTGAAAATTCAGCTTTACCAACTCAGAAATAAATTGCATTTTAAAATATATTCAAATAGAAAACAGTTATTTTAAATTTTAAATAATGTTTTTGCTGTATTTTGGATGAAATAAATGAAGCCTTGGTGAGCAGAAGAGACTTCTTTTAAAACATTAAAAAATCTTACCGTTCTAATAATTTCGGCCACCACTGTATATATATATATATATATATATATATACAGTATATGTAAATGAATAAAATCTACCTACATGTATTTTAATTTACTATGAATAATATAATATTAATAAAAAATTATGATATATAATATAAGGAGTATGTAATATTTTATATATGAGTAAGATATACAACATATACAAGACTGTCTCAGGCGTAATTTGCGGGTGGGACAGGTGGGACATGTCCCCACCACTTTTTGCCAGGGTTGATATTGTCCCCACCACTTTTTAAAACATCTCGTGGCACGAATGAACCAATTCTACAAATAAATAAAACTTCTCCAGTTAACTGGCAGAGCATTCATTTCGTTCGTTTTTTAAATAAGAGACGTTGCGGATACTCTCTATTTGTTCTGGTGAAATCACAAAACATAATGCACACAAACGTGTCCCTGCTTGATATACAACCACTGATGAACATATACGAGAAAAAAAAAAAAAACATACGAGTGCGGATTAGAACCCAGAATCTCCGACACTGTTGGCGAAAGTTCTACCACTGGACCATTAATCAAATAGGAGGATCTATGTATTTATTCACACGAAAATTCTCGGCACAGACAACATATATTAGGCTACATCTCATTAAACGACAAATTAAACCCCATGTACTATTTAAATCGATTGCTGGACATCGTAATGTTATTATACATATATCTTAGCATTTTATTAGCAACCCCCACCCCACATGTCCCACCCACTTTTTAATACAAAGTTATGCCACTGGTCTCTGGGTTTCAGGCATGCCTGTTGCTGGATTCTCCTCTGGATATTCCTCTGCCGAGGAGCATAATGAACAACCCTTAAAATCAAACCTTAGTAAGTGTACATTGCTAATTTTTTTAATGAAAAAAATAAATAAAATGGCTGGTTGGTTGGGCATGCTGGTCCTTTTTTGAATTGTCAAGCAAAGAGCGTTGTAGAAATTTTGACAATTTATTTTTCCTTTTCTCTAGGTTTTACCCCGTCTGTAGCAGAACCAGGCTTTGGCATTATGGACGTGTTTCACTCTCCAGGTATTGCATGTTTAAACCCTCGAACATGAACAATCAGTGTTTTTCTCCTGCAGTAGTCATGCGCTCGTGTGTGTGTTGCAGCTCAGGCTCTGGTTATGCTCTACTGGTGGCTGGGCACTGCGTGGTACAGCCTCACCTCACGACTGTCTCTGATCAATGTGTTTCTGCTCAGCAGGTACAGTGCTCTCTGTGTGTGTGTGTGTGTGTGTGTGTGTGTGTGTGTGTGTGTGTGTGTGTGTGTGTGTGTGTGTGTGTGTGTGTGTGTGTGTGTGTGTGTGTCGTTATTACATTAAATATGTGACCTTAAGAACATAGTTGTGCAATAACTCACTGTAACTTTCCTGGGATTTCGAGATGGTCCTCACTGCAGAACATGAAATCCAGGGGGAGGAGTTGGATCCAGATCCAACTCCTCCCACCTTACATATACCTAAACCTACCCATCTCCACCCCCTGATCCCTAAACCCACTCCTAAACCTACCAATCTCCACCCCCTGGATCTCGTGTACTGCAGTAAGGTGCTACTGGGGATTTCCAGGCCTGGAAAAGTTTAAAAACATAAATGAATGAAGTGAATTAATTTGCTTGCTCATTTTTTAATTTTTATTTAAATACTACAAAGAAGCATTTAAGAACATTTATTTTTATTTTTATCACCAATCCTGTCTTTCTCTGTAGATGCACAGCAGATATGAGAAAGGCTATCCTACTGGTTCTCCTTCTCATCTTTCTAATTTTTGGTGAGACAGCTGATGGACACTCTTCTAAAATATCAAAAATGAAACTTACATATTTCAAGATAACACGAGAACCTTCAAGACTGTGTACATGTAGCTGTAAAAAATACTTATGCATGTGTTCATCATCCCTAATAATGTCTCATAGAGTTATCAAGAAACGTTCATTTGCATTTGCCTATTGCAGGAATATGGTACTGGTTCCCGTTTGCTTCTCGTTCTCCCCCTCATGTGGTTGTTTCCAGGACTTCATCTGTCAAACACACAGATGGACCTATGAAAGCAGCTTTTGATGTGAGTAGAACATCTCCAGTTCATTTAGCCCTCAAAAAGCTCCTGTTTCATAACGTTCAGTTATTGCATGTTTCTCTTAAATGTATTATTATTTTAGTAAATGCAATTTTTGCTCTTTTAGGACCAACTCCAACATGCCAGCCTGTCTAACTTGAAGGATGAGATCGCCAGCTTGCACGAAAGGGAGGAGAACCTGATGGTAATTAAAATCTAATCACAATCATTTATGTTGGTGTCTCTTAAAAAGAAATTGTCAAGTCACCTTTATTTATATAGCGCTTTATAAAATACAGATTGTTTGAAAGCAGCTTTACAGTAATGCAATCGCAGTGATGCAAACAGAATTGCATTCTGCTGTAACGCAGCTCTAAAGGAGACAATAGTAACCCTAACTTTCATTATTCAGCTGAAGTCAGTTCAGTTCAATAACTGTAAAGTTCATCAATTATGACATGAGTTCAGTTCAGCTACTGTATCCCTTACGGAAAAGAAGTATACTTCAAGTTCATTTTATGAAGTATACTTAAGTAATGTTCAAGTATATTTCAGTAAGTATACTTTATGTAGTAATTATACTAATATCAATGTGTACTTTTAGTAAACTTGTAAGTGTACTATTTCAATACTGCTTGGGACTAAATTGGCCCACTTTTAGTATATAAAAGTATCCATTAAGTGTACTATAAGTGTAACAGTAGTAAACTTTAAGTACACAACTAGGTTTTTTATTTGTAATGCATCTGCACTACACGTGAACTTATAAGTATACTAGTAGTTTACTATTTTAATACAAGTAGTACATTTTTTAGTTTATGAATGTACACAGTGAAGTGTGCTCTCAGTAAACTACTAGTTTAGTAGTTTATACTGCAAGTATGCTTGTAAGTTTTCTTTAATTGAACATTACATTATACTTATAGTTTTCTATTTATATATTATTTGTGCACTTGCAGTATACTACTATGTTCAAATGTAGATATTATTCTTCTCCTGTGTTTTGATCCGGAGATTCTGTACTAGAAGATGTGTCATAGCGCCCCCTACCGTATAACAGTGAAAACATGGATAGCTGGAAAATTCAGTCAATGGTGGGGAAAAGTAGCCTGACTACGTTAGACTTCGTACTTCCGCTCAATTTCATTCCGCTTCTGTACTCAGTCTGAGACAGCGTAATAGCTTTCCGTTTTCCTCCGGCCTGAAAACAGCCGGCCAATCAACGAACAGAGGGCGGGCTGAGAGCCGTGACGACGTAGACACTGATTGTACCGTGGATGCGTAGATTTACTTCACATAATCTGCAAAAGTCGTTCACAGCCATGTTCACAACGGTATTTCGCTCTATGGTTTTGTTTTCGCATCATACATGTGTTTACAGTGGAAGTTAGATGCGGCTGAGCATGCGCATAACACACGCCATAACCAAACGTTATGTGATTGGCTTACGGGTAACCAATGATTTTAAACTTCAGACAAGTGCCCCCCCGCGAGAAAGAAGACGCTTTTCAATTATGCCATGCCAGACTCTGTCTACGAAGCAAAGCGAAGTAGCAGAGTTTGGTATTACCAGGCTAGGGGAAAAGTAGAATTAGAGTAAATTCCTATGTACACTACCAGTGGACTAGCCTAAACAAAAATTCAGATACGCAGAATTAGAAACATATCTGTTTTATATCAATATTCTAATCAACATTTTCAAACAATGTAAGTTTCATAAGACTGTATATGAAAAACTATGTAAAAAAAAGTATATTTAATAGGCTACTCGATCAAAAGAGTTAACACAACTACAAGCCAAGTATACTTTGAATACTTAATTATACTTTTAAGTATATCTCGATCAAAAGATTGAGTACAAGTACAGGCCAAATATACTTGGACTTTTCTCTCAGTGTAAGTCAAGTACACTTAAGTGTAACTTTAAGTATATTCTTGAGAAGTACATAAAGTATATTTTTTAGAAGTATATAAAATGTAGACTGAAAGTATACTTTCTTATTTTGAGTTTAAAAGAAGTATACTAATAGAACACTTGAATAAACTTCTTTTTCGTAAGGGATATGAGTTCAGCTATAAAGCAGCCCTGTAGAAAACATCCAGCGCATTAAATTAATAATATTAGACGAGACAAAAAATATAGACAAGAAACCCAAACTGCATCAGGTGACAGAAATGGAGGAAAAACAAAAGATCTGTCCTAATTTCTTTCTCTTTGACTATCTGTTATCTCAGAGAGACATCGAACTACTGAAGATGGAGAGCGCCAAACACAAGGTCAAATCTGAGGTGAGGAAACCAAACCTTCACATTTTCTGTATATTAGCAACTATATCATTTCCGCTGACTGTGAAACATCATCCATCTTCCTTTCCACCTCCTCTGTTTCTTCTGTCATAGCAACAAAGCACAAAACAGGAAATTATGTCATCCACCTAATTTGTGTTTTTGTGTGTTTGTCTCCTAGATGCTGCAAACCGATCTGAGGTCTATGAATAAGCAGATGATGAAGTTAGTGTCTTTTCAGCTTTTCACTTTGATTTTGTAGACTTTTTATGTTTAGTCTTGTGCATGTTGCATCATTATTATCTGATCCAGTGATGGCATATGTTGAATGCTCCCTAGTGTTGAGTCTGAGCACGGGCAGCAGATTTCTGAGCTGAAGTCCAGTCTCTCAGATCTTCAGTCAGCTCAAGACCTTCTCAAGGACAGAGTCGATGCACATGACACTCTCAACACCAATGTAAGGACACGCGCTTTTAGCTGGTTTAAATTCAGCGCAGAGATTTGCCTGTGACTGGATTGCAAATTGCAATTACTTAATAATCAAATATTCCTTCATGTCCTTTCTTCTGCAGCTGAGAGCAGAGCTATCCGATTGGCTAATAACACGCCTGAAAGATCCAAGCTCCCTGGACTCAACTATAGTGCTCCGTCCTGAGCTGCAGAGGGCGCTAGAGGATCTGGAGAAACGCATACTAGATAAACTAGTGCAGGAGAAAGAGAGCGGCAGAGATGTCTGGAGGACTGTGGGAGAGACGCTGCACCAGGAAGGAGCCGGAACCGCCACGATACAAGTGTGTGTCGGAGAGAGAACAAATTCAGACTGAAGTTTACATGAGGATCGTGATGTCTTTTAATGGGTGTTTTTTTAATGCATAACAGGATGTGAAAGAAATCGTCCAGAGGGCAATTAATCTGTACAGGGCAGATGGGATTGGATTGGCGGACTATGCCTTGGAATCTTCAGGTACAAATTTCCTGCATGAAAACTTGTTCATTGACTATATTATACTTTCAAATGAATTTTTTATATATATATATATATATATATATATATATATATATATATGTATATATATACACACATACATATACAGTATTCAAATATACATACATACGCTACTGTCTAAACAGTGCTGTTGGGTTTAATGTTTAATGTTTTTGAAAGAAGTCTCTTAAGATCACCAAGGCTGCATTTGATAAAACAACAGGAATAAACAGCAATATTGTGAAGTATTGGCAAAATTGAAAATAACTTTTCTATTTTAATATATTTCAAAATGTAATTTATTTCTGTGCTGGCAAAGCTGTATTTTCAGAATCTTCAAATTTTTATGTATATAAAAAAATATATATATTATATACACCACACTTTTATATGTAAATGCTGTTCTTTTAAAGGTAGGGTAGGTAGGATTTTTATAAAAAACTTTTTTTCAAATTTGTTTAAACTGTCTTTATATACCAATACATAATTAAAATGTAAGTGCTCTGAAAAAGAGAGTTTAAAAATCGAGTGACTGTAGACCTTTTAATCTGCAATAAACACATCTCATTATTTCCATCCGGGACGAAACAATTGATTGGTTTGGGCGACTGTCACTCACTCTCGCAACCAAGGCTACCACCACTGTTGCTACAAGATCTGCCCATATGCGCGCGCACCCGTTTGATTTGAGGGGAGTGCAAGAGAGGCGCGGAACCTACGAAGAGTAAAATTATGGCAGAGAGAAAGAGCATTCAAAATTCAAAGCACCTGCATATGCAGTCAGCGAAGGCAAACAAGGCAAAAACTACTTCCTCGGACCCTGGTTGCCCGCACTCTTGAACGACCTCCTCTGCTTCGCCCTCGACCCCGGACCTGTCCTCGAACCGACGATGCGGTACTTGTCAACGGAGTGTAACGTTAGTCCTCATCAGAGTCAACAATGTTTTCATCATGTAAACTCTTACATGCAAAACACTCTTACACGAAATTCACCTTCATCACAGTTTAACTGATGGTAATGGAAAAACGTGTATCAATGCAACCTGTTTTTAGCTTTGCCTTATGAATATAGCTCATTACCGAATCAAACAAAATATATTTTAAACTTTACCAGTATCGATATGCTAGCTTGATAGTGAGTACTAAAAGCCATCTTATTTGTTTATATTTCTAGTGCTAAAGTTTATTATGTGATTCTGACATGATGTCACTGCATGCACTGCGCTCCTTCCTCTGCACTCGTCTCAGGTAAATAAATGCGTCTTCCTGAGCCTGAGCATTTGGCGTCGCGCGTTCATGTGTTTTGGGGGCGTGGCTTTGGAAGGAGCCCAGAAGGGAGGGGGTGGAGTGAATGGAAATAATTAGCTGTGTTTACAACAGTCGTGAGAGGTCTACAGACACTCGATTTTTATACTCTCTTTTTCAGAGTACTTATATTTTAATTATGTATTGGTATATAAAGACAGTTTAAACAAATTTGGAATGTTTTTTTTTTAGAAAAATCCTACCTACCCTACCTTTAATCTTTCTGTTCATCAAAGAATCCTGAAAAATAATTTCCACAAATATTAAGCGGTACAACTGTTTTCAACAGTGATAATAATAATAAATGTTTCTTCAGCAGCAAATCTGCATATTAGAATGATTTCTGGAGGATCATGTGACACTGAAGACTAAAGTAATGATGCTGAAAATTCAGCTTTGCCAGTTATTTTAAATTGTAATAATAATTCACAACATTCTATTTTTTACTGTATTTTTGATTAAACAAATGCAGCCTTCGTGAGCATAATTCTTCCATAAACATTCAAAAATCTTTACTGTTCCGTACTGTACAAGTCTCATTGTGTGTGTTTGTGCAGGTGCCAGTGTGTTAAACACTCGTTGCTCTGAGACGTATAAGACCCGATCTGCGTGTCTGAGTTTATTCGGCATTCCTCTCTGGTATCATTCAGAAAGCCCTCGTACTGTTATACAGGTAACCCACACACTCTCAAATCACACAAACACAGTTTAACACATCTGACTGTCTAAGCTTCTGTGTGTGTGTGTGTGTGTGTGTGTGTTGTAGCCGGAGCTGTATCCCGGGAAGTGTTGGGCATTCCGAGGCTCCCAGGGTTTCCTGGTGATCGCACTATCTTACCCAGTAAAAATCACCCACGTCACACTCGAACACCTTCCCAAAGAGCTCTCGCCAACGGGACGCATTGACAGCGCGCCTAAGGATTTTGCTGTCTATGTGAGTTGATATTCCAACGTTTTTCTTCTTCTTCATAACAGTGATAAAACAACAGCATTGAGATTCCTCGCCTGTCCTGTGTTCAGGGTATGTCTAATGAGACTGAAAACGGAAAGTTGCTCGGGACATTCATGTACGACCAGGATGGAGAACCCATTCAGACTTTCAAGATTCCGGTGAGTCAAAAATGTCTATTATGGCTCGTTTCCACTGAGCGGTACGGTACGGTACAGTTCGGTAAACCATGAATCGGCTAGCGTTTCCACTGCCAACAGTACCCTTACTTGATAGGCGTGGTGTAGCCTATGCCGGAAAGAAGCGATCGACGTCATTTTCGCGTGAAGAAGAAAGCGACATAAACAACAATGGATGACATACAGCAGATCTTCTTCTTGCTTCTCGGCATGTTTGTCACAAGAAGCCAAGCGCCGACATTAGGTGTTTCTCAATAGCAAGTACGCAAAGTTCGCAAACTCCCGAGCACGCGAGTCCAGTAATTCTGCAAATGCAACAGCGCGTTCTTCAAAGCGTCACTCAGTTCGCTCTGCTACTCCGGTTATCTCTTTATGTACATTTTAGGCAACAATAAAACGAAGTATGTTATAAAACACCACACTGCCTCTTTACGTTTTCATTTAAAGAAATCTTAAACATTATAGCCACACAAATGTGGTTCAGGCAACGCGTATTGATTATATTCACTGCATGTAACGTTAGCCTATTTATAAAAAAAAATAAAAAATAACACAACTCTGCCTCTTTTCGTTTAAATTTTAAAAATATTAAACTTATTAATATGGTTCAGGCAATATGTGCATTTGTACTCTGATCATCTTCACTGTAATACAGTAAAAAATTACAAAACTAAACCCTGTCTCTTTTTGTTAAATTTCAGTTTTATCAATAATAGCCATTATAAAAGTATAAGTAAAAAGTACAAGAAGCTATACAGTAAGAAATAAAGCAAACAATTCAGTCAGACATACAAAGTCAGCGCTCTAGTCTAAAGTTACAACGGTAAAGTTAAATAGCCTAAATATAAAGTTATGAAATTTCACTTAGCCCTCAGTTTGGCCAGGGAACAAATTATAGATTCACAAGACCAAAGATCGCCCGTTAGGTCTACACAAGACGAATTATATCTCATGTTTAACCACTATAGAGACGTCAGAGTCAGCGGCAAACGTCAGAACGGCTAGCCGAGGAAAGGCTGTTCCAGGCGGGGTACATGAGCGCCGAGCGCCCGCTGATCGCCTGGATCTCACAACCTAGATCAAATTTTCATAAATCTTTATAAATAAACCACAGATTTGAGCTTTAAACAACTACATTCTCGCCTGAAAAACTCTTAAAATTACATTTCGTGACACAGTATCTGTAGTATTATATTTAAACTGTATATTAAAAAATGACGCTTCTTATGTTGTCATTCCCCTTGTAGCACGCGCAAGTGACGATTCTCTGTCAACCAATCAACGTCCTGCAGTGAGTCTAGCTCCACCCTTAAGTACCATACCACTGTGCTAGGTACCCCAACGGAAGGGTACCCAAAAAGTGGTACGGTACGGTTCGGCATTTTGGTACCATTCACAACTTTTGACAATGAAAACGGAAATAAATGCATACCGTACCGTACCATACCGTACCGCTCAGTGGAAACGAGCCATTGGTCATACTCTGATAGGCTAGATAAGTTTTTGTGAATTCATCCTAAAATTCTTCCTGCTCTCTGGCCTGTAGGAAGCCTCAGACAACTACAGCATGGCAGAGCTGAGAGTGTTAAGCAACTGGGGTCACCTGGAATACACCTGTGTGTATCGCTTCAGAGTTCACGGAGAACCTTCACTCTTCTGAGAGCCGAAAAGATTCCGAGATCATTCGCTCTTGGTTTACGTTATGCAAAAACAAAACAAAAAATGTAAAGCTCAAATGCACTGGACTCTTATAGAAAGAATCAGACAGCTTCCTAATGTACAAATACCAAAAAGCGCTCGCGTTTGACTGATACCAGAATGAAGATTGTTCGCCCTCTTAAAAAATATTCAGTTTGCATTCCTCAAACATTAATTTTCAGACAAGTGCTGATAGGAGATTTTTGTTTTTTAATGCAGTTTTGAATTAACTGTCGTGATTTATTTATTTTTTATGCAGGAAGGCCAGGCTTAAAGGGATAGTTCACCCAAAAATGAAAATTCTGTCATCATTTACTCACCCTCAAGTGGTTCCAAACCTGTATGAAAAAAAAAGAGATTTTGAAAAATGATGGATTTTTATGGGAAAAAAAAGTACTATGGAAGTCTATGAGGATCATCAGCTGTCTGGTTACCAACATTTTATAAAAATGTCTTGTTCAACAGAAGAAGAAACTCATACAGGATACAGGTTTGGAACAACTTGAGTAAATGAGTAAATGATGACAGAATTTTCATTTTTGGGTGAACTATCCCTTTAAGTTACGTGTAAAATAAATGATTTACAAAGCCGAATGAAGGACAAAAAGTGTCATGCTTAGCTAGAATTACTATAAAGCAATTGCTCTGCCTTTTACATTTGTTTTACCCTCAGCATTGTGTTTTGTAATGTTCATTCACGAACCATATACCTCTTAAGAAGTATATAGTAGATTGTTCTATTGTTGTAATATTTGATTGTTTAGGTATGTCCTTGTGGATCAATACTGTTTCCTTTGAGCAGAAGTTGGGATTGCACTCTGAAACTTATTTTCCGCCCTGGGTGACGAGTACACATGGCTACTAGAAATGTCAGATGGTGTACGTCTCCTCTGCGGGACGGGGGAGGTGTGGAGTCAAACTCAGGTTTTGGGTTTTCAAACCAAAGTGCTCTTGAACGTCACACTCTTGTTCTCTGTGTATATATGTGCTTGATGATGCCGTTTCTGCGGTGCGTTCTCGAATGCGTACTTAAAACTCCTTGAAGGTATAAATATGTGCATCGTTTTATTTGATTTATTATTATTTTATTTTGGCATCCTACATTTCTCATCAAGCTTAATAGAGCTCTGATGTTAATTTGGCAAAGTTTACAAGAAGTTTCTGTAACATTATTTGATACTATTTTGTAAGAATTTTGTTTTTGTTTTTTTTGTTTGTTTTTTAATAAATTTGAGATGGTACACAATATGGTGTGAATGCAAATATTAATGCATGATTTCAAGAGTTGCACACATGAGAAATGTTCATGCACATCTGCATGTGTAGTACTGCACTGATCTTTCCATGCTTCGTTTCATTATTCATGGCTAAACATCAGCCAGATCAATTAGTTTTATACACAGGCAATTCAGCAACATACTTTAGACCTAGATCAAATTTAATTTGTCTTCAAATTCTACCTGCAATGCACATTTTTGTTTTATGATCCTGCAAGTTTGATGAAATTAACAAAATATAAGGAAAATATTCTAGAGCTACAGGTTTTATTTTACTATACAAACACACACACACACACACACATATATATATATATATACACACACACACACACACTGTATATATCATAGAAAAATAAAAAGCTCAGAGGAAAAGGCATACATTAACTACAACATAATCAGTTATTAACATTCCATTGGTTTTCTCTTATTTTTGCATGTTCATAATTTCTTTATATGACAGCCTGGCCAAAAATTATGTCTGCACAATTTGTCAGGTTTAATTGCGTTATCACAAATAAAACAATTGACTCCAAGCACAACTACGTAAATGAGCAAACCTTTATAAAGGGTGAAGATGCTAAGGCCAGACATCACTTTTGGCCACTACTGTGTGTGGGTGTATATATATATATATATAGACACATATATAATTGTATACCTCAATCACATACAATAGTATCTAATGCTAAAAAGGTGGCAGTAATAATTTCACTCACGTTTCTCGTAAGTTGTTTTGTCTCTTCATTCCCTTGTGGACACATCTATACAAATCCCAAACAATGGTAGGAATCCGGTTTAATTTACCCATGACTGACCAGAGAATTTCAGCACACCCTCGCAAATGCTTTGTTCTGAGAGGCTGACGCTTCACTACATTACACCGCAGGGATTCATTTGCTTTTCTGATTTATAAATGAAATTGTTCAGCTTTCTTCTCTCGAGGGTCTAGATTTCTGCAGCTCTAACGGGTGAACAACATCAAACTATCTATCAGCTCAAGCAGTGGTTATAGATGTACCACTGTAGATGTCTGCTAAAACACACCAGTTTTAGTTCTTGGAGGTTTTTCAAACGAGTTCAATCAGGTGTGTTTGTGAAACCACTGAGCTAAACTACCCACTGATTCTCAATTCATTCACACATACAATGCTGTTTTTTTCTCACAATTTTATTTTCATAAAAGATGTAAAATTGAAAGCAAAAAAAAAAAAAAAACTAAATAAATTAAGTGGATCTAATAAATACAGTATGGTTAAAAAAAAAGAAAAAAGTAAGATGCTATTGTCTTACAGTACTGACTACCATGATAGTGCATCAAAGAAGAAATTCTACGTTACAAAAACAGGAAAACGACAAATGCAAATGTTTCATGTACAGCTATTACAAGGTCTTAAACATAAAATAAACCAATTCTATTTTACATTAATTATTTACAGTTACAGCTGGGAACTTTCCATAGGCTAAAAAATGTTTCGATTTGTTTCTTTGAATATACAAAACACACATCACTGATTTCAGTGGGACACTTTCATGTGAACATGCATGTGATCTGCAAAAGACTCACTCGTGTACAAAACGTCCAAGACAGACACACAAAATGATTTCATATGGAATGCTGTGAGGGTGAATATATTTTCTGGATGCTGGTGTTAGAACACAAAGAAATTCATTTTTAAATCTGTTGTATCTCTGACCAATTGGCCAAATATCACATGCACACACTCAAACTCCACTCAAAGTGAAAAAACCTCATTTACATGAATTTGATGTCTAAGAAGCCACAAAAATAGGTAGTTTTCACCTACAAACAAAAACTAGTAAAAGTCAGAAAATCAGGCATATTCTCGAGTGTTTAAAAACAGCAGATTACATATGTTCACAAATGGATGAATCATCAAGAGTGAACATTCGAGGTGTAAAACAAATTAAAAAAAGAAAGAAGAAGAAAAAATGAAAAAAACTAAAAGTCTTAAAAACTTGACAAGGCACATTGGAGCCAGACATACTGTTACACAGCATCATCAATGGTGTCATTTCCAGCTCAGTGAGCAGAGGAGCGCTGTCAGTGCACTCGAACCAGTGCATTTTGGTCTCTCTCCGTGTTTCCCAACTTTTCCCTCAGCTGGAAAAGTCGACTGTGCAAAACGCATTTCAACTACTGCCGTCTAAACGTTTCCTGACGTGCGACTGAACTGGGACATTCCGAATGATATAGCAGTATTTATGGGAGTATACAGTATGCTGTATTTTATGATCAACATTCACTTGTGCTGATGCTAATACTTTCAGTAAAGAGTACATCTCTGTGCATTATAAAGTGACCGTCTTTATATTACGAAAGTTGGGTAGGTGTGATATTTGGTGACATGTAACATAATGAAACGATTTAAGAAATGTTCAGGTTCTCTCAACCTGGAGTGATTATACTATATATACACTATACTATATAACTATCTGCACTCCTGGAGAAACCAAGTGAATTTGTTACAAAAATATAAATACATGTAAAAGATGTGATGCATCTTAAAAGCAGGAACAGAAGAAAAAATTATAATGAATATAGGGATAAAATACCCTGTAATGTGTAAAAAAAAAAAAAAGAAAAGAAAAGAAGAAGCCTGCTATGTAAAAGAGTTTTAACATAAAATTTACATGATGTCACTGATAATGTACAATTGTGACATTATCGATAAAATGTAACTAAAAAAGAACCCTAGAATATATATATATATTTTTTCGGGGTTAAATAAAAAGAAATGAAATATAATTGCTATATATATATATATATATATATATATATATATATATATATATATATATATATATATATAGTCGAAACTATTTAACATGCAAAGTATATATAAATATATTTAATCCTATTATTTAAAAGGTTTTTTTTTTTTGCATGTTAAATTGTTTCGACTGCTAGCCAAGGCCAAGCTGATGACGATAACTCTGGTTTATCAAAGCCACAAGACTTTCATAATAGTGATACAGTAACATGGAATACAGTATTAAATTGCCAGTCGCCGTGGCACATTTGGCCTTTTGATTTCTGACATCAACAGCGTAGAGTCTAGCTCGGGAATGACCAGGTGACCTCCGTTGAGTTTTCACTCATAGCACAGCAGAAGTAACAGTTAAAATAGTTTTAAAAAACATAAAACCTAGTAAAAGAAGCCAAAACAGTCTGACGCAAACCTGTCTTAAAACGGTTATCATCTTTCTGATAAGAGTACGAGAACTACTCTTACTACCCCCTTGTCTCGAGCCCAGATGTCTCACGATTATTGGGGAGTGCGGGGACTAAGAGGTGAGTGCAGCCGTGGGAAGGGGGAAATGTTTGATTGACAGCCCGGTGACCCCCTCTCCTCAGTAGTTGCGCGCAGCGGGGTCAGAGGAGGGGTTTAAAGCTGAGAGTCGGCCCCCAGCCTGTCGAACTCTTCAGACGTGTTCTTCTCAGCAGCTGATGCTGCCTGGCGGAAACCAGCCGAGATTTCATCGAACGTCCGGCCCTTGGTCTCTGGGACTTTGAAGAAGGTGAAGACGAAGAAGCCAAGTAGAAATATGGTGAAGATGATAAACACGTACGGCCCACAGAGCTCCTGTTAAAGTAGAAGACAGAGAGAGAGAAAAGTCAGCCAAACCAGCCAAAATAAATGTGCCAATATCCTTCTGTTAATTCCCACAGGCCTCTCACCTCGACATACTGAAAGCACATGCCCACGATAAAGTTTGCGGTCCAGTTGCAGAATCCAGCGACAGCAAAAGCCGAGGGTCTTGGGCCTTGACTGAACAGTTCAGCCACAATGAACCATGGGATGGGGCCGGGTCCAATCTCAAAGAAGGCCACAAACCCAAAGATAGCCACGATGCTTATGTACGACATCCAGGGAACCTTTTCCTGTTAAGAGAGATGGGCAACAAAGCCAACAGATCAAATATATTGTAAACCTCTGGACCACAACGAGGACTCTATAAATGATTAATAACTCTGAAACTGACACTTGGCCATTTATGTAAATATATATGATGTGCATACCAGCAAGGCAAGAGCAATGGTCATCAATACAGCAGATCCAGCCATTCCCAGCAGTCCCAAGAGGTGCAGGGACCTGCGGCCCGCTCGCTCCACCACAAACAGCTGCACAAGGATAACAAATCATATTAGTATTGTGTCATTTTATATTGTATATACACAATATACAGTGGATTAATGTTTGGTCATTTTAAGATTAACAGCATCAGCAAATAACAATTAAAAGAAGAGTTAGCACTCTCTTGTGTTTTGAGTGAATTTTAAGGACATAAATTAGTGTAATAAGTAAAATAAACTAATATCCAAAGGTATTTTATATAGTATATTTAAATATAAATGTAATAAATATCTAAAATAATCATGCAAAATTTCTGATACACTTTGTGCGCGAGTGAATTTGAAGAAAATTAGCAAAATATGTCAATTAAATAATAATGATACTCATATATAATTCTTAATTATTATTTATTATAAATATAGTATATATAATTCATGTATTGATTCTTTTATTTTATATATTTACATCAACATGTATGAATATATATATATATATATATATAGATATAGATATATATACACACACATCATTACTGATTAAATATATAAAATAATCATTACATTAATATTTATATTTATATATATATAGTTTTTCTAAATATAAAAAATATCCTATTACAGTAACAGCACTGATTCTGTTGATCATGCTCGTGTCTGTGTACTAATGATACTCACCGACACTACGGTGAAAGCTGTGTTGACGACTCCTGCTCCGATAGTAGCATACACCGGCTGCTCCACACCTGCCTTCTGAAAGATCTTTGTAGAGTAGTAGAACACCTACACAACAACATTAACACAAATTAGATGTGGGTTTCGATTAAGATTAGGTTGTCTTCATTGAACTAGTAAGTGTGAGTGCACACAGGTACTCACAGCATTGATTCCAGACAGCTGCTGGGACAGCTGCAACATGATGCAGATAATCATGGGCTGTCGGTAGAGAGGAGAGCGGAACAGTTCAGGAATGGTCACTTTCTTCTCTCTCATCATCTTTCTGCTCTCCTCCTTCATCTCCTGCATGTCTGCGCCCACATCTGTCGTCCCGCGCAGCTTTTTAAGCACTAAATGCACATCAAAACGTTAGTTTACACTAGTGAAAGCACTCTGCTGTATCCTATGTTGGATACATGTGGATGTGTAGGTGATGTGGGTCCATGCTCACCTGTTTTGGCTTTGTTTTCCTCGTTGCGGATGATGAGGAGAAATCGAGGGCTCTCGGGGCAGATGGGCAGTAAACAGCACTGCAGCAGGGCTGGGATGAAGGTGAAGCCCAGGAGGAACGGCCACATGGTGTCGTTACCCATAATAACATCCATACCAAAGATCTATAATACACAAAACAGAACATAAATGGAGAAAAACAAATCAAAATGCTAACTTAAATGGCAGAAATGTCCATGTCAGATTTATTCAGATGTCCAAAATGTGTACCTGTGCCATGAGGATGCCAATAACAATGCCCAGCTGATGGAGGGTGCCAAGGGCTCCTCTGAGGGCTGTGGGAGCCACCTCACCCACGTACATGGGCACAAAGCCTGTGGACAGACCAGAGTAAAGGCCCACCACGAACCGTCCAATAATGAGCATCTCCCAGGACGCAGCCATCTTAGAGAAGCCCATGAGTGCTGCAGCGACGAAAGCCAGGACATTAGCCATGAGCATGGAGTTCCTCCTGAAATTAGAAAAATAGAGAAAAATATTAAACATTTAGTCATCCAATGACTGAATAGTTCAGCCTGTAAACAAGGCCTTAAATAATGTAAAAGTGCCATAAATAATTTTAATGGTTACAACAGTACTTCACCTTCCAAAACGGTTGACAAACAGCCCAACGGAGAAGGACCCAACAATGCCGCCCACAGAGAAGATGGCCACAGACAGAGACCAGAGCGTAGTCATGGTTGTTTTAGGGATGATCTCCTCATATCGAGCTAAC
This sequence comes from Abramis brama, assembly GCF_963993115.1. Lineage (NCBI taxonomy): Eukaryota > Metazoa > Chordata > Actinopteri > Cypriniformes > Leuciscidae > Abramis > Abramis brama. Next base: position 6,882,222 of record NC_139973.1, on the reverse strand, counting down.
CATGTCTCATTGTAGAACTTCTCAATGACCTAAAACACAAATATAGACAATTATCATTCAAATTGTGACGGACAACACGTTGAAATATACAGAAATATTACATATAAGGTCTGAATATATTTTATTATTATTCTGATAATGTAGTTCAGCACATTTTATTAAAAAAAATTCTAAAGAATAAAAACATCAAAATTAAAATCATAATTAAAATTGTATGTTTAATCACATAAAAAAAAAAATAGCACACTTAAAAATTCTTTATATTAAAAAATGTAACTTATAATTTTATGCTTTAAATCATTTTAAATTTGTTTGAGATTTATGTTCTCATGAGCAATTCTGTCCAGTAGGGGGCTCGCTGCCCAGCTCAGTATTAGATAACATGATTTTGTGATGGAAAGTGAGCCGCACAGAGTCAGGTTTCTGAGTGTTTGTTGATAAACAGAGACTGTCTGCAGCTAACCCTTATAAAGCACTGGTGGCTTTTAGAGGAATGTCACCCAATGATATGCTGCATATTAAAACAAAAGAAAAAGAGTTTGATCTGTATGATCTGTTGATCAGCAAGCCAGTTCTACAACTACTTCCTGTCTGTCTGCTCCCGCCATCAGCTGTCTGACACTTCAGGCATGCAGAAAGCCCCTCAGCGCATTCATCACCAAAATATCAGGCATGGTTAAATTCATGTGCCTCATGGCTTAACCCCTCATTATACAAACCTGTTACACAACGCTGTGTTGTTTTTAATAGAACCACTGTGAGCTAAATGAGTGATACTAGTTATTGGTTATATTCACTTATTCACTGTGCAAGTTGACTGGTTTCTAACAAACCTATTTTTTATGCTAAATGTAATCTTATTTGCATCTGAGGAGCTAAATTGCTTATAAAAAAACTCAATAGACAATTATAAACTATGTTTAGTAAAAGTAAAAGATGACCACAGCTGTCACCAGTCCCAATCCACTGTCATTGTATGACAAATAAAAGTCAAATGGGTTTGAAAAGACATGAGGGTGAGTAAATGATGACAATTTTTATTTAATCAGGTTGACTACTCCTTTAAACTCTTTAAAAAGATCCACCTGGTCACAAATAATACAGTCCATTCATAGAGGAGTTTCAGGATAGATAGTGCATTGTGACACAATATAGTTTTGGTGATTTGTGCAGTAAAGGAGGTCTGCAGACAAGGAGCCCTTGAGGTAATCTTATCAAAATGATTATTTATAGAGAGGGTCTGCGTCAGACCCACACCCCCACACGTTAGTCCTATTTTGTCCTCACCACAGCCCTAAAACTGTTTTAACTGCTGTTAAAACCGCAACACACAAAGAGTGAAAGCAAACATGCCATTCATTACCAGAGGCCGGTGTGTATGTTGGTATTTCAGTAGTTAAAACTCTATGGATGCACCTATTATAAAATTCAAGCCGATAACAATTGGCAGATAAATGGCCAATGTTAAAATCATATTCTATTTTGTCTAAATTAAAAAAATATATATATAATTTTTTTAAATCCTAAAAAATTTAATTAAATGCTAAATTTAAATGCTAGAAGTGTGTGCATCACAACATTATAATGAATAATACTGTGAAAAATGGTTTCCATTTTGAGACTTGTTAAAGATTACGTTTTTCAGTGTTTTTAAATATGGATGCCGACACATCCATTATTGACCAATACCATTAATAATAATAATAAAAAAATGCGAATATTGGCTGAAAACCAATATATAGATATATAGATCACCATATAGATATTAAATATTAAGCTGTGAGAAAAATATGAAATGTTTGGTTAAGCACAAAATTAGCATATTATAATGCTAAATAATCAGTAATGACGCTGAAAATTCAGCTTTGCATCACAGGAAAAAATTACATTTTAAAATAATTTAAAATAGAAAACAGTTTTTAGATTGTAATAATATTTCATAATATAGCTGTTTTTATTGTGTTTTTGATCAAATAAACAATCTTTGAAAAACATTACATTTTAAAGAACCTCAAACTTTTGAACGGTAGTGTGTGGTGTGTGTGTGTGTGTGTGTGTGTGTGTGTTTGTGTGTGTGTGTGTGTGTGACTGACTGTGAACACCGACTGAATGCAACTGTCTCTGACTCAGCGCGTTTGGGCATGATCAGTCATAAGTATCAAATTACATTCATAATCGGCCTTCCAGTCATTAAGTGTGTCCCCGACTTAAGTGAGTATATAGAATCTATACACTGTGTATAATGTCTGAAGGACAGAAAAGCTCCATTCACTTCACATAAGCAAAGCCTGGCCCCTAGTTCAACATGCACGTCTGAACAAGTTGTGCTATGTGTGAGATGACCTTCACCCTGTACCAGAACAGAAAATATATTTAATATTCATTTGAGAGGCAAAAGCTTATCATTTAACAGATGCAAATTGCCTAATAATATGTAGATGAAAGGCAAAATGTCCCAGAGGAGCTGTATAGAGTAACTCCAGGTTTAACAGACAGCATTTGGGTTGCGTTGGCATGAGTGTGTATGTGTGTGTGTCTACTGACAGACAGGGATTTGGAGACAGCTGCAGCAGTATATAATAAATAAGTGAGGGGGTAGCGTTCCGATAAAGTCAAAGTACAAGGACATGGGATGTTGGGGTGAACAGTAAAGAGTTTGTCACTCAGACAAGTGTGTGTGGGAGCATGTACTTGTCACTCACATTTTGCGGGGCATTGATTACACCCGTGTTGTAGCCGAACTGAAGCGAGCCAATCACAGCCGTCCCCACAGCCAGCATCAGCGGCAAGGTCAGTCCCTGCTGAGGGAAGCATAAAAAAAGAAGAAGAGTGAGTCATTTTTTGATACACAATGAATTGTTTTGAAACACCATCTCATTGTCCAATGGAGCTCTATTACCCTCAGGCCAAAAGCAATAAACAGAACTATTCTCAGAGGTGTGGTAACCTATTGTTTGACATTCTGATAATTGTCATGGTAGTTGAAGAGCTTGTTTTAATTCTGTCCTTCCTCAAAAATGAAAGACCACAGCTCCAACATTTTAGCCAACCAGCGCTAATCACTTAGTTTATGAGGGCCTTTGGTCTAAAAGGTTAAAAGACGAGAGCAATCCAAACATATTTATAAATCATCTTTGGTATTCCCAAAAGAATTCTATTGTTTAAATATCCAGCACCCCCCCCCCCCCCCCTCCCTCCCCCTCTCTTTCCTGGTGGGGCATTAAAGATTCGTGTTGCAAAAAAATGACAAGAATTTAATTTCTTTCTCTTTCAATACAACAGAAAGCATTCTCTCACAGAGATGACTTCCTGAAAGGCTTAGTTTATTTTTCTGCAGATTTATGAGATATATTTCAATATCTCTCAGGGAAGTGCTCAGAATAAAAATCACTTTCCTCATTCCAAAGAAACAGAAAAAAAAGCTGAAGTATGTTTGTTTTCGGACTGTCTGGTTTGAAAATGACTGGACAAAATGTGATGAAATCTGTCTGCTACACACAAAGCCTTGAAGGTGAAAAGGGAACTGAAAACTCATTCAGTTGGTATATTGTGCTAATATTGCTGTATGCAATGTACCATTCAACATTTTCTACTCAAGTTTGGGTGAAATGATTTCTGAGTGAGGCTGTGCCTCCTGACCTGAGAAACTGTTCCTGTGAACTACAGTGACTGAACCTGAACTTGTGAAAGATTATGAGACTCTACTGGACGACTTAGGGAAGATTTCTAGTGGTTCAATCAGCACCTATAAAGAAATGGTTTGTGTAAACCCTCTTCTCCAGTGAAGGCAGCATCATCATTGTTTGGGTTCCTGTTATTTTAGGAACTCACTGGATTGGATTTTTATTTACACAGAGAGGATCTGGGATGGACATTTTTTTTCACATGGTTACCCATCCACAAGACACAGGCAGCTTTAAAACCGGTTTAGCTCAGCTAAAGCACATTGTTTAGTTCACTGTTTACAGAGTCACTTGACGACTAAGTCAAGCCTTTTGACAGCTTAACAAATATGAATATCTGATGACGAACTTAAGCCCAAATAGTGCCATTGCATCACTGTCTGGTACATACATAAATTATACAGAGCATCAAGCACTCATTAAAATAAAGTTCACTCAAAACTTTTCTGGGACAGCAGCAACAGTTTGTACACTTTTTTTTTTCTTTTAGGGAATCAACCCACAAAATAATTACTTAAGAGTTGTATCTAAATAATAAGATAGGATAAAATACAGTATTTATTTCTGAAAAAGATCTTGTTGATTCACCCTATAAGCTAAACTCTAAAAAGTAGCTTTAAATGTCAAGCTGTTCTGCATTTAGCAAGCTCGATGAGACTGTAAACAGATCTCCATTCTGAACATTTTTCAGAGCTTACATTCGTCCTTTATAAACAGACAGTCAGCGATGGGAGATACACCAGTTTTGGGTACACTCCTTTCATTTGCACACACATGCGTACACCCCTCTGCCCAAGACGTAAGAGCTTAAAAGGGGCGGGAAATGGACACACCTTCTCTCTATGTTGGTGTAGAGGCTACAGTTCATCGAGTTCAAGACTTTGTTGTTTAACTAGCCTCGAAACAGGAAGCCAAACACACACAAACACAAAACCTCTAGGAGGCACTTAAACATTCATTCGGTAGTGAAAAAATGTGCAATATCCGATCAAACTTGCACACAGGTCCACACAAATGAAAACGCAATAAACAGAATCCTCAGCTAAGTCGACTTCCCTAAGAAGTTAACTATATCCTTCCTGCTGCTAAAACATCAATGCTGATAGCAAACACTGCTCAGAACAGACACAGCAGAGTGCTAGTATCTCTTTAAGACAGATGAACCTTCTAAATATGGAAGATTTGGAGTAAGTCTTACTCGAGGGGAGGGTGGAGGTTTGGCTATGAAACATTCCTCTTCAGATTCCTGCCTTTACCTTATATTACCATGCAGACATGCCTAGTTACACACTGCATACATGTAACTACATGAACGCAGTTCAATCAGATATATAACGTAGGCCTGGCACTATCCATGAAGTTTAGTGTGTGTGTGACAATTTCTTAAAGGGATACTTCACCTCTGGAAAGATGAATGTGTATTTAAAATGGGTCATTTATGTAGAAGAAATGTGAAATTATTTTTGAATTTGGAGCTTTCTAGACTGAGAAAAGCCAGAAAATGTATTTTTGGCTTATGTGGATGAAAGACAACAACTCCCAGAATGCACTTGCTTCGCTGCCCTAGGAGGCCACTCCCAAGCCACGCCTACCAGTAAGAGAGCGCAGCAGTTAAACAACAAGCCTTAGCTACTAGTGAGTCTCCGTGACGACTCGAGTCTGCCCGGGATTTCGAGATCGCCCAAAATGTCCGGGATTCGGCTTTTGCGTTCTACAGTCGCCATTTATGTGGCGAGCAGGACGAGACTGAGGGCCGTGGGAGAACGATGAGAGGCCGGTGGCGTGATCACCAATGAGCAGGACGCACTGCAGTCAAAGACGCACCGGTCTCGTATCTCTCACGGAGGAGCGGGAATTTTCTTAGCAATGTTAAAACGCACATCAACCGATCACTTTTTTAGCATTCATGTAAACACTACATTCAGATTCACCAATCGGAATGAATTCAGTTAGATTGAAACAAAAGGTGTGCATGTAAACAATGAATGGCGACTGCAGAAAGCAAAAGCCGAATCCCGGACATTTTGGACGATCTCGACGGCCGGACATGTCCGGGAAAAAGAGGATGGTAACTCAGCTTTCTCCACAGAACAAGAGCCTGCTAGCTTAGCTTCCAAAGAAAGACGGCTGACACTGAGTACATTCTGTGAGTGAGATCCCACCCTTTATGGGCGGGTTGAAAACATGCGGGACAGCCCCTACTACTATAACGATTTTTGCGTCATCGGAGGATTTTTTCCAGACAAAAAAATTAGGCCTGTCAAAAGATTAGGCTAATTGCGATTAATCGCATCCAAAATAAAAGTATGTGTTTAAATAATATATGTGAGTGTACTGTGTATAATTAAATTTGTATCTAGAAATACACACACATGCATGTATATATTTAAGAAAAATGTGTTATTTATATATAAAAAAATGATATTTATATATAATATAAATTATATATAAATATATACAGTATATGTATGCAAATATTTCTTAAATATATACATGCATGTGTGTGTATTTATATATACAAAATAATTATACACAGTACACACACATATATTATTTAAACACAAACTTTTATTTTGGATGTGATTAATCACGATTAATCTTTTGACAGCCCTAAAAAAAATACATAAATCTCTCGTCTCAGGGGGATATGAGGGTAGAAAGCACGGTAATTCGAAAATACTACAGGTTTTCTACTAATACAAAGCTTAATGCTAAATCCTGAAGTATCCCTTTAATGGTTATATCATTTTTTTAGCTTCGTCATCCTGAATCTACACTGCTCACACTGTAAACAGTCACGCCCTTCTGCTGATATCACACACTGACAGTTGAGTTGGACGCATATTTTGGCTCAGTGCTCATTTCATTGTGTCAGCGTACTGGTTTACATTAAGGATTATTTTTTAGCTGTTTGAATAAGAATAAAAAGGACTTTTCTAAATGTCATCATTACATCCACAGTATAGGAAAAAAACTTGATGACTTCCTGTAAAAAAATGCAAAAACAAATGCCCCAGTAACTCTGTTGGAGCAACCAAATTAACATGCAAATAAACCTCACTATTCATGGCAAAGCTCAGAGGCTTTTTATCCCTCTCGATTTTGGGCCCCTCAGAGTTACAAAACAAACTTGAGCTGATCTTTACTTGAGCTGCCCTTTTGATTCTGGACTCTGACTTTTAATTTTAGGGGGAAAAACGTATTTATTTTATAAGAAAATATTTTTCCAATCATTTTTCGTAACAAAACTTTCATAACAGGGATGATTGGTTCCCTTCAGAAGAAAACAATTTGAAATCTGTCGATTTATCGGTCATCAAATTATTATTTTTTCTGCTAAATATTATCTCGATTCATAAATCTGTTTAAATTAAACATTTTTCATTTTTAAGGCCATTTGTGTGTGTGTGAGTGAGAGAGAGAGAGAGAGAGAGAGAGAGAGAGAGGGAGAGGCAGTAGAAATAAGATGGAACTGCCATATTTTTGTATGTATGTGTAAGTATTTATTAAAACTTTTAATAAAAAAAAAACTTTTCTAAAAACACAACAAAGTCTCTGTCTTTGTGGATGTATGCATATCTGTATTATCAGTCACTCAGGCTCAATACACATCATAAACTAGGTGCAATAACTAAACTAAAGATTACCACCTTAACAACAGCAACGCTACTGAAAGTTTACTTACAGCCTTAGTAACTTTAAGATCTGCATCTTTAGTTAAACAAACAATAAAATATATCTTGTAGCATTTTTTGCTCTGGTGATCAAATCTAAAGGCACAAGGTAACACTTTATTTTAAGGTGCCATAGTTATATGTTGCTACACTACACATAATACAGCAATAACAGTTAATTATGCATAATTTCAAGTCTAAAGTAAGTACATGTAGTTAATTAATGTTACTCAGTACTTATTTAAGAAGCAAGTACAATGTAACTACATCACCTTAAAATAAAGTGTAACCAAAAAAAATCATATTTCATACAATATGATAAAAAGAGTAGTACTGTGATGTACTAAAATACTGGCTCATCAGGAAGAGAACACAATATCGTACGTACTCAGAAAACTGCAGTGAGAATGACATTGAACAAACCTGTTCTTAGAAAGTACACTGAACAGGGCACAGCATGACATTCTGCCAGAAACACACTTATAGCAACTGAGAATATTACTTATTAGATTCCACTAGCCAATTCAATGAACATCAAGAATTTGTACATGACACTAAAATACTTTATTTGTTCTTCCAATTTCAGTTCACAAGAAACACGCTCAACTAGGATACCATGATTCCTGTCACAACTTAAAGGAAGGTTATTTATTTACATCAGTTTAATCATATAATCTTGAGCCGGACTAATCATTTCCTGTGCTTGTACTTGCTGATTTTTCAATCAATTTATTTCTTTATTTATTTAATGGTTAATTATTGCTAGGTTCTAATTCGAGACCTTGATATGTTGATATGAGATAATTTCGAACAAAATCAGGCCAAAAAGAAGTTCGTTTTAGGAGTTCGAAACAGCTTGCCAAACAAAACTTTCCCCAAAAGTTCCCTATGACTGGTAAACACCTTTGTACTACCATTGATCTGTGACGATTACGTAATAGGCTATGTGCACAAGCGTCGCGACGAACTTCCGCTATTGTCAGTTGTCGGCATATCAGTTTCCGGTTTACGGCCGCTTCATCGGCATCCGCTGTAAACAAACAAGATGAGTGCTGCTGTTGTACGAAATATAGAGATACTATGTGCGTGACACATCTAAGTTTCTAAGAACTGTAGGTGGATCTTACGGCCGTTTCCCACATACTCCGTGTGCAGTGTGTGTGTGTGTGTGTGTGCGGTGCAGGAGCAGCACGCGCTATAGTGCTTCATATATGATGCGTTTGCAGTGAATAACTGATTCACGGCTGTACCACAAACACTTACTATTTTTATTTAAAATCCAGAAGTTACGCTGCAACTTTTATTTAATAAAATGTTTTTTCAGCATTGCGATTCTCTTTGTACACATATAACCTACACTCTTTAATGGACGCATGCACGTTTAAACACAATTTAAACAACGTAGGGCTATTCCATGCATTACTTAAGTTGCTCAAGCAAGTGGTCAAATATTTAACTGTAAATTGACAAAAACAGCCGACTCTCATGCCTTTTCTTTTCCATTTAAATTTTAATAAAATAAATCTTGCATGTCACAAAGAACTTGTTTTTCCACCGCTTGTGCACATAGCCTATTGGTAGGTGTACGCAGAGGCGTCAGATGTTCGCTAACAGTATATCGCTGGTCACATTTTTCAAACTTTGTTTTACCCCTAAATGAAGAACGAAAGAAAAAATATATATCGGGGCATTAAGCCACAATAAAAAAAAATGTTTTGGAATGTAATTGCACCAGATAACAAAATATCAAAACAAGTGGCATTTATTTGAAAGAATAAAATAATTATTTTAAATTATAAAACAATAAATATACTGTACAAAATAAAAGAAAACTTTCTGGTTGGCAAATTTCTCAAAAAAGGATAGTGTTGCACGGTGTACCGATACTTCAAAAGTATCGCGATACTCGGAAATTAAAAACGTCACGATACCTAAATTTATCAGTATCGATACTTAAAAAAAAAAAAAAAAAAATGCCTCCCTATGGACGTCTGTGTTTTTTTCCTGACGCACGCAGCAAAGGAAAAGATGTTTCTATGTCATTTTGACACGAATACATATTAATAAATGACATTTTGATGTTTGAAAGTTTTGACATAAATACAATAAATGTAATTTAAAAAAATATTATCGATTTTCAAATATTGCACCTCTCAATACAGAACGAATTATTCTGTAGCCTATTTTGCCGTCAACACTGCCGACGTTGTCTTTGCTGCTATATATTTATGTTTAACATGAAGCATAGGCCTTCCACAACTCTCTCCCCACGTCAAATATATCACCAATGTGGCTTTATCATATGTTACCAATATTAAACATTGTTTAATATAATCGCTGTTCATATTTTTATTCAAAGTTCAGAATCAAGATAAAGCTCTTATGTTTCTTATGATAAATGAGATAATGCTGCTAAATTTATATATTTTTTTTACCTTGAATGTCATTGCTCTAATTTATTTTTTATATTTTGATATTTCATATTTTGTTCAAATGTTTAATATATCTGCTGTTCATATGTTCATTTATTAGTGTGTTATATGATTAGAATGTTGTCCCGGTTTTAAAATAAAGCACAGCAATGATATTTGAGAGTGTTTCTCCCTTTTCAGGAAAAGTATCGAAAAAGTATCGAAATCGCAATACTTGACTTGGTATCGGTATCGAAACAATAATTTTGGTATCGTGACAACACTAAAAAAGGAAGGTTAGATCTGAGAAATGCAGCTTTTCTTTCTAGATGCCACTTAGGTTTGACATTCTGTTATCTAATGCACTGACATTAAGATATTTTAGTTGGGTTAAGTGTCCAAAAACTTTTTGGAGCCAATGAATGATGAATACAGATCTGCAACATGAGGAAGAGAAGCTGTCTGGTTCATACTCAATTAGAAGAGCTTACTCTGCAACAAAAACAAAGATCTCTCTCTTTCTGCCTCTCTCACTCTCTCTCTCGACTGGCACGTCCCCCTTTTCTTTTCAAGCAGCATCTATCTGCCAGCTTCTAGTTCAGTAAAGTCTGGAAGACACTCCACTAATGACATGGTTTAAGCCACTCACAACTCCACTGAATTGTTTTTAACAGACGTCAACATTTACAGTGCTAACAACGCTATCCTTTACTGGAACACAACCCCGCTAGGATTTAACACTGCTTTATTACAAACAATATTATGTAACCTACAGTAAATGACCTCAAGTAAAAACTCTGCCCTCCCTTTCAAACGACTCGGATTAACAATTACAGCTGAGCACCGTTTTGCCCCGTGATTTTTCATGGAAATAAATTACCTCAATGGCACTTGAAATTCCATCGTTCCATAATCCCTTAGAAATCCCTTTATTAGCGCCCATTAGGCTGAAATGACAGTAACAGCCTGACTTGAGAAGGCAAAATAGACTCAAGTCTTCTGACAGTTTGCTTTAGGTTTAATCCTTAATCAATTTCTCCAAATGTCTCTTTGCAAATTGAGAATTCCACTGAAAGCTTGTTAGTTCCACTTGATGAAGTACAGGTCACTGTACACCTGCCCCCAATTACTTGATCTTGCGGCCGTTCTGGTGCTCAGCTGTAATTTTTCAACAGTTTGAACTGATTAGACAGAGTAACATGTTTTCAGCCGTGAACAAATTCTGAAAAATGGTGCCTTCATAGCCAGTATATGATGGTAATAAACAAAGGCATGTCTCAAATTAATAACTCAAATGCCTTTATCTGGGTTGTTTATCCTTTGCAGCCAATAATAATCCCACAAACTTGTGCGCGTGGTTTGGTGGAAGGAACAGTTAAAAGAACAAAATGAATTCATAACTCTCTGTTTTTCATTTTATCTTTCCATCTCTACCAGGAAATAATCATTGTAGCATTAAATATTTGCTTGGTAATGCCTAAAGCTCAAAAGAATTCATTGTAGATCATTAGACATGACACATGACTCTTTGGAAGTCTGTATGAAACCAGTTTCCTTAGGAGGTACCTTCACAAAAAAACAAAATGCTCACTTGGGGAGTTGCTTTTTGGTTTTAAACAACCAAGGTATCAGGAGAAAAATTAGGAGATATGAACAAAAGAAAGAATGACAAAGTTGTCCTCCTACGCAAATACTAAAACCTGACAGGTGAGTGACAGGTGTGGCAATGCTGCCTATTCATTCAAGACATGCTGATAAATGTACTTCAAATGCCTGAGAATGTTTTATGGTCAGGCATAATATCTAAGGCCCTGCTTACACCTGGTATTAAGGTGCACAAAAGTGGACGACGCTAAATACAGGTGTAAATGGGGTCTAAAACTTTTTAAGCTTGTCCACTTCCAATCCCAGTGGTAGTCGAAAACACATTCAACCGGATTGCTTTTGTAGAGTAAACGCTCATGTGGGCAAAGTGTTTAAACAAGCCACAAAAGACATCTACTCTCCGCTTATGACGTAATGCGTAAACATCATGAGAAGCACGCAAGCCAGGGAATGTGTCTCCCTCGTCTACTTGTGATCCGATCGACCAAAACGCATCTTAATACCAGGCGTAAACAAGGCCTAAAACCTTTCCGACAAGCATACACTCTGCACATTGGTTTAATATCAGAAGCTGGTTTGGAATGAAAAACCCAAGCACGAGGGTTGTCTTAACAACCAACAATGTGTGTGTACGTTTCTCTGGTATTAGCGAGGCACACGACTGTGCACAGTGAATGAAGAGTGCTGTACAACACAGCCAAAACACTATGCGGTGTGCTGAGAACGGGTCAAGAACACGACCTCTCTAGCAGGGTTATGTCGAGTGTTCCCTAGATAGAAGCCAGCTGCAGCTCTCCTCTCCATAGGGACAGCTCCATCGTTCCCAGCACGTCAACCAAAAACTAAATTAAATGCAGCAAAACCATAATGCACAGCTGAATTTAATGTTAGACACAGAGTAGTGGCCAAAAGTGATGTCCGGCCTAGGAAAATTGACATATTCACCCATATTTAAATATTATTCAAAATGTGTTACGTATTACGTAGTTGTGCTTGGGGTAAATTGTTTTATTTGTGATAACGCAATGAAATGTGCCAAATTGTGCAGACATAATTTTTGGCCAGGCTGTCAAAACAAAAAGAGAACCAACAAAATATTAATAACTGATTATGTTGTAGTCAATGTATGCTTTTTCCTGTGAGCTTTTTGTATTTCTATGCATTTTTTTTGTTGTTGTTGCATAGTAAAATGAAAACTAGCTGTAGTTTGACTTTTCTTTACCAAATAATTTTGTCAGAAGTTTAGTGTTTTTCCTTCATATTTAAAAAATATATAAAATATTTTCCTCATTTAATCGAACTTGTAGTGACATAAAAAATAACAAATATCTCCTCCAGACATCACATTTGGCCACTACTGTATTTTTAATACTTGAAGCCTTATTTTATATCAACCACGCTACTTCTACTATAAAGCCACTGAATTTCACATAAGCATTCATCTTAATATTTAATAGCCTTACCTTATACTGTTTATTCATCAGTATTAGACATATTCTTACAATTTATGTGTATGTTAAGTAAAGTGGGACGGTAGCCTACTTCTGTGTGTGTCAACCATTTTTGTGAAATAAATTTGCTGGGTTTTTAAAAGCAAATTTTTATTTTATATATATATACACACATACATAGAGGTTGTGTTGCAGCCTAATGACCATAGGAAAATGTGGGTCTCATGATCAAACCAGTTGAGAACCACTGCTCTAAAACATTCTGGTTGTTTTTATGGTGTGCTTCTGTCTGTTGTGATTAAAGAAAAAGAAAAAAATCAACCAACAAGACCTTATAAAGTCTCTAAGGAAATCTGAAAGACACAATCTATCACGGGTGATCATCATGCATCTGTGGTTAGGTTAGCCATGTATAACAGCCCACTAGTCACGTACTAGTCTCTAACTCAGAATTAGTCACTAGTTTAAATAGTGCCAAAAAAAAACCTAGAGATGGAGTTTTCCAGCTAAAACATACTGATGAATTTTAAGGTTATTTTAAGGTAAACTCAGCCAATAAGATGCAGTCATATATACTTATTTATTTTCAGTAATATTTACAATATCCACTTTTATAGTTATAGATTCACAATGATATGGTTCACATAACCTATTTTTGTCTGGAGGAGATATTTGTTTATGTATATATGTGTGTGTGTGTGTGTGACATGTATTTTTTTTTTATAATTACCAAAACGTTTTCATAATTACAATCATTATGAAAACAAAATCTTTATTTTCATTCAAGAAAAAAAAGAATATATAAAGAATAGTATATTGTATTTATTTGTTCTGTGTAATAATGCTTTGGCAATATTGTATTTAAACACATCATGCCAATAAAGTACTACATTGGAAAAGAAAAGAAAAGAAAAGAGCTGGCCACCGATGGATTAAGTGGCACGTACACCACGATTCTCTGGCTGTGTCTGAAAACCTAGTACGCTTCCAACAAAGACAGCATTTTTGGGCATCACAGGCGGCACCAATGATACCTAAAGACGCTGTCTACATAGTGCTTTAGAGACATAGCCAGCGAACGCGCCAAATATGTCCAAATGTGTTGTCTATATAGGCAGCATACTCGGTTTGTGAATTGAAACACAGCCTCTCTTTATACAAACGAGTTCCCGGCATTGCCTGACGCGATTAACACCTACCAGTTCGTAGGAAACTGTAACACACTGATGTTAACTTATCACAGCTCGGCTAGCCATGTGACGTCTCTCAGCATGTGGCAGGCTACGGGTTTATTTAGGTTTTTGTCACTAAACTAGTTTGTCAACTTTTCAGAGCTGGAGATGAAGGCTCTCGAAGCTTTGCGGCTAATGTTAATAACTGACTGACATTCAAAAAACTAATCTAGACACACATAAATACAAATACTGACCAATAACATGTTCCACATACTGTTTTATTAAGTTTTATCTCTCATCTTTGTTTATTTTTGTAATTTGACTGGGAAAAATTAGTTTTTTAGTTACCTTTCCGCCCTCCATCACGTCTTGTCAAATGCTCGATGATGTTTCGACGCGTGTTAACTCAGCTGAAACTTCGCCTCTTTTTCCTCGGTTTTCCTCAGAAGTCGACTTGTGAATAAATTTAACAATAAAAAAAAGTTGTATAAATAAAAAAATAAATACAGCTTCGACAAGTATGATGTAGCTTCAGAGGGATATCGAGTAAATGCCTTCAGATGCCTCTCACGAACTTCTTCTGACAACTCTCTCTTACTTTAGATGTTTCTCCTCTTTTTTCGTATCTGGTCTACTTCTTGAAACCTAAAGTTATCGGCTCGACCCGGTGAGTCTGAGATGATGTGCGGGTTCTTCTGGTTAATAAGTATGACGCAACAACGTTGGGAGTGGGGTGGGCTGGAGTGGGAATGTGCACTGTGATTGGCTAATAGGAATGACGCAATATAGAGTATATGAATGGGGAAAAGAGCGTTATAAAACTACACATCACCAGAAATCTTATCAAACAATGCTTTGACTCAGTCTTTCAAGATTAACCATGTCACATTTTCTGTGCGAGACGGTGATGAGCAATGTGTTTGGAGAAATGTAGTCAATGTTTCTGCTAAAATAATATTTTTGGGGGGGTTTTTTGTACTATTTTTACAAAAAAGTATCACATTTTCAAAACTCTGTTCACTAAGCTCAGTTTCAAACGATGCTTTCGTTATGGTTGTGTTTCTTTTCTTAATAACAAAATAATTATGTGACATAAGGAATTTATGTGACATAAATGTTCTTGAAAAGACAGTTTAGTTGTGAGAGGTGCATACTGAAAATGAAAATGCGGATAGTGAATTTCTGAACCTTAAAAAAAAAGATTCTTCAAGGGGAGTTTAAGGAAGTGTGTAAGAAGAAGAAAACAATCTGTTTGCATGTTCAAAATAGAAAACCCTTTCATGTATTATTCCTTTGAAATCTAATGAAAACAATAGTATCTGGCGACAGAAAAGTCTGGGTAATCATAGAGCAACAACTTGTGAAACAAGACACTTGTGAAATGCCAATTATTACTTTTTTAATAGCTTACACTTTATTTCTCAACTCTTATTCAAACTTACTTAATTTGTTTTACATATTAGATTCTAAAGGTTAGTAAATAAACACTAATTGCCAGATCCACTCCACTATCATAAGGTAAAGATTTTGGGAGATGAGGACTTTTTCCCCCCCTGAGCAAGACTCTATTTAAAACAGAGCAAGTCTTGAAATATCATTCTTGTGTGGCAGAATCAAATGCAAAGACATGATGTCCTGCCAAGAGAGGAAACGGGTGTCCAGGTAACTGTGCGGCATGAGTTACCTCAGACTGCAGTACCAATGCCCATTCAGTGATCCTTTATACTAAATCAGTGATTACGCCACCAGATTTCAACAAGCATTTGGAGAGAAGCTCAAAGAGCGATTGTGTCTCACTCCTACAGACAATTCCCTTTGGATCGTGGGAAAACAAGAGATGAGAGGGGGGTAATACGTAACAACTCATTTACAACACAGAGGTTTTCTTTGAGTTGGTGGGGAAGTATCTGCTTATCGCACAAACAAAATAATCAATCTGCAAGAGCAGGAAACAACGTCGCATTGGCAAAACTACACATGAATAAGAAAAAACTGACGTCAGTTATAAGTGTGCACCTTTTGTCACATTGTTAAATTCGTTTGATATTCTAAGAAAAACAAAAACAGACATTTATGAACAATCATGAATCAATCATGACTGTTTCAAACCTGGGAGACAGTTCCAGGATGTCCGTCACCTCAAGCCTTCAGAAGAGCGTAAAAGTGAATCAAGTAGGCCTACTGAAACAATACAATGCAGGAAGATACTAAAATTCAAGTTCAAATGAGAATATATAACTGTATTATATAAGATTATGTACAAGATTGTATAAGATATGTACACTTTTATGGAAAAACTTATATATATATAGAGCAATTAAATTATATAAAAATTCAGAGTAATCCCTCATTTCACTTTTTTTTAGGGGAAAAGTAATTAAATTAAAGTAATTAGATTACTTAGTAACATATACATATACATATACATATATATATATATATATATATATATATATATATATATATATATATATATATATATATATATATACACATATACATATACATACATATATATACACACACACCAGTCAAAAGTTTGGAAACATTACTATTTTTAATGTTTCTGAAAGAAGTCTCATGTTCATCAAGCCTGCATTTATTTGATCAAAAATAAAAACAGTAATGTTGTGAAATATATTAATACAATTTAAAATAATGGTTTTCTATGTGAATATTCCAACATTGATAATAAATCAGCACATTGGAATGATTTCTGAAGGATCATGTGACACTAAAGACTGGACTAATGGCTGAAGAAAATTCAGCTTTGCATCACAGAAATAAATTCTATTTTAAAGTATAGAAAACCATTATTTTAAATTGTAATAATATTTCACAATATTCATGTTTTTTTTCTGCATTTTTGATCAAATAAATGCAGGCTTGATGAGCATCAGAGACTATATACTGTATATAGTATTGGGTGTAATCAATAACTAAAATAAAATAATGACTTAACCAGATCATTGACCAGGATGAACCACTGGTCTTTTGTTTATGTACAAAATATTATTTTATGATAATTAATTATTAAATTAATAATTCAGTTTGAATAGCATGATCACTCTTTGGCTTTGTGAAGAATATTAACATTTTTAGAAAATAAAATCTTACGTCAGTCATTTTTTCCTTCTTAAATCTGTTTGGTATTCCCTTTGTAGGCAGCATGCAGTGGTGTGTTGGCCTCATAAATACACCCTAGTCAGTCTGTCAAAGATGGAACAAGTAGCCATACACTCTCTTGGCAGGTTTAGTGGACTCCTGCACGTAAGGGTCTTACTAATGTGCGCTAATCTGCTTATCCGGCATCTAGACTCATTCCATAGTGCGTATCAACCGCACCAACCAGCAACCATGTGCTCTACTTCATTCCCTACGAGGAACTCGAAGGTTTAGAGTGAGCAGTGAATTTCTGGGAATCTGAATACCATATGTTTACCTTCATCAGTAAATAATAGTATTTCATGTGACGTCAACTTCACCTCACATTTCATTCTCCTTGTCAAACAGCAGGCCCAGAAATCTGTTCTCAGAGACTGTTTTCAAAACACATAAGCTGCTCGTGAGGATGATAGAACTTCACATTTTAGATAATAAACATGACCTGTGGATCAGCTGACAAATAAATGTTTCTTTATGGATAACAGGCCTGGAAATAGAAAGCTCAGTATGGATATACACTCTTCTCTAAGCCATGCTTTAATTTAAATAAGTTGTTTTTATTTTCTGTTAACTCATCCATATTTGCAAAGGATCATTTTAACATGAAAGTGAAATGTTTTTACAGCACACAAACCATTACGTTGATATGATCACAACGATGACTACAGTGCTGGGTATGTTTTCTGTATGTTGCTGTGGTAACAGGTTTTATTGACTGGCTTCTGAAAACTGACCTCTGAATTCGGAAACTGGACAATAGTTCAGTATGTATCAAACAACATCGAGATACAACAGACAAATAATCACACCTTGCATCTAAGCGGGTGGTTTTCCTTCATACGCGTCTTGGGACCGCCTCAGGCCTAAGTTCAGGATGTTTTATTATGAATCTATGTCAAAAGGCCTTATTTACACCTCCATGAGAGGGCATGTAGTATTTTACCATAAAATTGAATGAATTAAGATGAAAAAGTGCACACATCAGCCAAATTAATACTTGTTCTATAGCTAATCTGTGTATTAGCCATTACTTTAGAAAAAATATAATATATAATATTTTAATGCTGAAACTATATGAACGTTATCATGACTGAAGTTAACAAGAATTGCTATGCAGAGACTCAAATGTTAAAACAGGATGATGCATGTATATCTGTGTAAAAGGTTGCACCTCACATGACCTTTTACCCCAATCATTGTTAAGAGGCCAAGAAAAGCAAATACGTTTAGTTAGCAATCTGGTGTTACTAGCCAAGGAATGGTTCCAGAAAGTGTTAGAAACTAAGTGTTGAAATTGCACAGTCACTTTAGAATCAGAAAGGATTTTATTATTTACTCACTCTCACGTCAACTTTCTTAAAAAAAAGAAAGAAAATTAATTAGGCTACTATAAATAATTTTGAAGAAATATTGCACTTTTTTTAACATAATGAAAAGTAAATAAGGACTGTGTGCATGCTTTCAAAAATCAAAAAGATCACAAAAGTAGTTCATACTAATGCACTGTATTCCATGTCTTTTGAATCTATACTTTGTGTTAAAAACAGACATCATTCAATCTATTGGGCTTTTTACACAGGAAACCTAAAAAATGACGACTAAACTAAATCTGACTACAGCTATAGTACTTTTTTCGTGGTGTTTGATATAATTCTATAATGCAGAATTTGCTAAATGCACTGATGTTTTATGATTGTTGAAGGTTTTTGATATTAGTAGGTATGAGATCAGAAAATAAGTAGTTATGCCCATCCCTAAAGACAAGTTTTTTCAAGAACAATCCTCACAGGTGATTAAGTTTAGCAAGTCTGGGAAATTTTACTCTCATTTTGAATCACTTCTAGCTGTAAGATTTCATTGTACTTTGTACAAAAAAAAAAAAAAAAAAAAAAGGGGTGGAGTTGGAAAGAGCATATAGGCATTATTTTTCTTCATAAAATTGATATGGGCATATGGTATAAACATCCATTTTGATTTGAGAAGCAACCAAAACCAAAGCATAGTCGAGGCCAAAAGGTCGCAGAGCTGAATTAGCATATGGCATCATGCCAGCAAATCTGGGTAGTCAAGGCCACAGGCTGACCTTTCATCTATATATACACACTCTTAAAAATAAAGGTTGCAAAAGGGATTCCATAGAACCATTTTGTTTTTTAAAACAACCCCTTTTTTCCCGAGCTGTCCAAACTGATACCCAGTCAGCTGGCATCCCTGACCGCTATGCACAGAATAGATGTCTCTGTATCAGTGACTGTCACTGGGCGTGAATCCAGCCATAGTCCTGGCCAGCTCATGCTTTGGCCTTGCATATGCACGTTCTGACCGGTAATCTAAACTTCACACTACCTATGACATTTTAGCACCGGAGCAGTTGAGGCAAGGGCTTTCATAGCGGTGAAATCTGATACACTGGTTGCAGAACTGACAAGCCTGGAACGCCCAGTGCCCTCTCTGCCAGTTTCACCCAGCTGAGTCACTGCCCCCATTCAGGCCAATTGGAGAAGGCATGAAACCGTTCCCATGTCTCGTGGGTTTGTTAATAACACCACTGCAGGGCATTGTTTAATACTGCACCTTGGCAGATTTATAAAGACTTTTCCTAAGACAATGAAAGAACAGCTAAAAACCTAACAAATGATTCTTCTTTTTTAACATTAAATTAAACTGCTACATATATGCATGCACAATGATTTACCAAAAGGTGAAGTATATTTACTTTAGTATTTTTTATTTTTACCCTCTAAATGTACATTATTAAACCATCAACCAAAAATATGAGTTCTAGTAAATTTTCTAATTAATTTATTCATTCAGATCAATTTTGCATCATCATTATGCATCACAGGGTTAGTTGCTGACATCTGTCAAAGGAATTATATTTTTGTAATATTTCATTTTCCACACAGTTCCTATCAGTCTTTAAGTCAGTGTTGTTTTAGTATCATTGAGCTACTATAGTTTTTAGAAATAGTTTTTATTTTTATATTTTCTGTTTTCATTTTAGTAATTTTGTTGTGTTTTTGTCATTTAAAAAAAAATATATGTCTATACATTTAAAAAAACAAAAAAAACATCAGTTTTAGTTATTTTTGTACATTAAGTTAAACTAAATGAAAATGAGAAATGTTTCCTTGCAACTAGCAGTTAACTGAGCTCGTCTTACGTTACTCGGGGCTAACAGTTAACGTTTATTGTATTACAAGTAACTGTATTACAAGTAACTGTAAATGTATGTAAATTTATTGTATCATAAGTAACTGTAAATGTATTTTATGGTGTCAGTTTCAGTTAACTATAATGTTTTGGTCTCTAGAAAACTTCAGCTCCACAAAATTAATCATTTTCATGCCATTGAAAGGTTATTTTTAAATGAAATGCATCTTTAAAGGTTAAAAACATTTCATTGTACATACAGTTGTGTGCATATAGCTGAGCTACATAAGCTAATTTTCATATTGGGTCACAAAGGTCGATGTTACACCTCTAAGCCTATTGCGCTTGTTTTACAGGATGAATAGAGGCTTTAGAAGTATTTACTTGATATGTTCCAAGTGGCACGTTACATAATCAGATAAGCATGAAGGAATTCGAAGAGATAGAATTTTAACAAAGAGGTATTTGTGTCTAATTTTGGTCATTCTTTTTTCCTCTGAAAATGTACAAATGTGTGTGTAAACTTTATCAACGTTCAATATTTATTTATTTATTGAGGCACACTCCCCTCAGTTAATATAGAAACAGTATAAAATAGAAAAAGTGCAGTCTAAATAAAATGTCAGTGCTAATCTGTAGGTCCAAAATATTTATTAGCCAATCCATAGTATCTTTCACCAACTCACAAAATAAACAAAACCTTAGTTTGATACTATCATGTTGCATAATATTGCCACAAAAACTCCATCTATATTATTCTAAAACATCAATGCTATTCTTAAACAGCAAAGTTCTATTTGGAGAGCTTAAAAGATCAGAATATAAATATGAAATGGTATTTGTTACATGGTTACATTACACAAGTTTAATACTAATTTCAAGGTATTTATAATCTAAACAATCTCAAGCGCAATCACCCCTGACAACATCCATTAAGCCACGAGGTGAACCAGCACAAGCCTCCTGAAATGGTTCTGCTGGATTTTTGCCATTATCTATTGTTATGTTCCCTAATGCCAGCATGTCTCCAATTGCAATAGCAAACTGACTGCAAAAATGAACATTCGATTTTAATTTGATAAACATATCAGTATTGGCTATAGTAATTTCAGCGTAACCTATTAGTATATTAATTTAATACTAATAGGTTGAATACATGTTCTATGTCATAATCATTTGTTAACAAACATGTATTCATTACTTCAATGAGCTCATTGTTTCTGCCTTAAATTATTACATTGTTTAAATGAATACATTTTTAGATAACTGTGATGTGTACATTTCTGAAATACATCATTTAGACGTGCACCTCTGATAACACATCACTCTAAATTGTAATATGGACTTATGCATTTTCTGTAAAGCAGCTTTGAAACAATGTGTATTGTGCATTGAATTGGGGATTTTTGGGGGTTATTGCTTTCAAAAATCCATTTGTGAAGTTTTTTTAATTTTGTAAACACACAATTGACCACAAATTCTATTTATTAGGTCAACATTGTGCAAATACTAAATACTGACGTAACAGCAAAAGTGCTTTGCTCTACATTCAAAGGCTTTTCACTGGTTTATTGAAATCCTTCTCACACAGTTGGGAGCTCTTCTCTGATTCAGACTGAATTAGGTGGAGTCACACAAGGTGCTTTTAGTTGTGGTCGTATTAACTACCGGTCAACATAAAGGCTTGTTCATGCCTGTTCTGAGCCACGAAATAGACTCAGGATTGCTTGATATCATTAAAAAGTTGTCTGATTGTTTTACTGAGCATTTCCTTGATGAAATAAAAGCAAGATGACACAAATGAGGCAGGAAATGACAAGCCTTCCTTATTATCAGGGAATGTCTGGCTGATGCAATACCGACACGTCTAGTAGCTTTACCCCTGTGAATTCTAATGATATGGCCCCTGAACTGTGAGTTACTACATTCCCTATTTACTCAATCCACTTTGGCCTGATAATGTCACGGGATGGGTTAGGTGACAGCCTCAGCATGATGCACAGGTTTATATCAGTCTGGGGAGCAAAGTTTTGTTTACAAGTTACCTGGTTGCAGTGAGCACTTCCGAGGAAGAGTAAATGAAGCCAGCAAGGTTTATTTAATCAAATATCTGAAAGAGTCAGCAACTAAACAAGAGCTTGTCTGAAACCAAATATTCTGTTTTATTTTGTCCACATGCTGAGAAAAACAGTATGTAAAAGATATTATAATCGCCACTAGGCGATTCAAACCTTCCTTTCATAGAGAATGCTGTACAATATTTGAACTGAGCAACCACTTTCATTACTGCGCTACAATCTATTTTACTCCATAAACGTCACATAGAAAGTTGTGGCTGGTTGCTTTATGCTAATATATAACAATCTTTTAAGAATTTTTTAATTCTTAAATTGTGGCTTTGAATTCGTGCCTATTAGCTCTGACATTATCTATATGCTACAGTAGCATATTAAAAATTGCAAATGCACAAATACAGTATATGCATGTAAAATGTAAAGTCATACAAATTTATACAAAACTGATCCCTCGAACTCTCTTTTCTGATCAGCAATAGCAGTGCTGGGTACATTACTTACAAATTGTAGTCCGTTACTTATTACAAAGTGCATGACGAAAATTGTAGTTAGTAACGTAATCTATTAGATTACACATTTTTTAGGTAATGTATTCTGACTACTGTTTGAAAATAAAAGCAGAATGTAATTAGCCTGGGAAAACCCAGACAACTTCCGGCAAATTCAGATTTGCTCGAGAAGTAGTCTGGCAAAGAGCTCATTCAAGCCCATTTCCATGCCGTTGAAATCGCGGCACCAATCAGAAACGTTGAGGCGGGCTTTACACAATGACGATCGCTCTGATTGGTTTTAGGTCTATCCAATTGCGCCCAGAGGCATTTGAGCGACGTCCGTTCAACTTTTAAATGCATTATTATATTCAAATTGCAAACACATGAGGACAGTCTCCATAAAAGACCCACTGGCAGATGAACGTGCTACTACATTTCTCTCCGAAACGGTAGGGAATTAAATTAGATTTAATAGAGGATTTTAACTGTGACACGATGATTGACAGGGCAGTTTAAGTGACAGGATGCATGCGACAGATCTGTCCGATAAAGATGACGAAGTAGTATGTCCTAAAGCTTGCCTACTTTTTTGCTACACATTCAAAAGTAAATATCTTTTCTTCACAAAAAGAGTACATACTTTTATGGCGTAGTGTAACTTAGGCAAATTGGGACGCAGCATATGGCTTTACACGATGACGATCGCTCTGATTGGTTTTAGGTCTATCCAACTGCGCCCAGAGGCATTTGAGCGACGTCCGTTGGTGACGCCCCTTTGGAAATGATTTGTCTATGGAGCTTTGCCAGACCATAACTCAGTTACTACTGAGAATGGTCTGGTTTTAACCAGGCTAGAATGTAATAACAATGACAGCAGAACTATTCCTTTAAATATGCTTAATGTAATAATAATAATAAAAAATAAAAGAATCAATAAAAACATTCCTAACTACACATCTCCAGCTGACAGCTGTCACTGGAGGCATTCGGTAACACATGAGGATGTTTGGTTTGGTTCAGTGTAAACAGCGGCCGCAAACGCATTTGGAGGAACTACTGATTCATGATTCATGTCTGGGGCAAATAGGGCCTGAGTTGTTCATCAGGGTGACTGGAAGAAAGAAGCTTGAAAGGTGACCATGGGTTACTATATCGACTGCTTGGAGTATCACTGCTGAATTGTGTGTCTAATAATGTTAATTAATAGGGTAAGGGGGCTCAGCTGTGATAAGTGTCCTTACATTCACACATGGATTGCTACTGTTGTTGTGTCATCAAGAGCTTCTTCAGCAGGGATCTTTGTGAGCCCTCAATTCCATAGATTCATATTCATGTGGTCTGGTATAATCCAGTGACTTTCAATCCCTTGAGAACTGGGGGGCCACGTTGATTGATTGAGAGGGGTTTACAGGCAACGATTAATCTCACAGTAATTAAAAGGGGGCATTGGAAAGGGGACAGTCAGAAATATAGGGGCCTATTGTAAACATGCATCCCTTTTATAGATCTTCCCAGGGTTTCTTTGCTACGAGCAGCCATTTTGTTTGGGTAACGTGCCATTTTTCTTGGCTCCAACTTGAACGGAAAGGGTTCTGTAATACATGCTTTTATCATTCAATTCTGAATGGAAAGCTTCGTCACCATGGAGCATCATCAGGTTCTCTGTGGACTTCCTGTTAAACTATAAAAAGTGACTAGTAAGAAATTTGTTACTCATTCTTGGCTGCTAAAGAGATCCATCCTACGTGACATTAAGTAGGTAGGCGCTGCCCTCCTGAAAACGTAGCCCTGGTTACGGCGTTTTCTATTGGCTGATGCAATTGTGAATTTATTTTATAGCGTCTGACTGTATAGATAGGTGAGGATTTATAGACACTTAATAAACAGCGTCACACAAAAAATCTCTTTATAAAGTATGAATCTACTAAATTCCAACTTTATCTAATAAGTAAAGCATTATATATATGAAGAGCTCAGATGCAAAAGCCTCTAAGTGCCATCTGAAATTTTCTTCTAGAATGATAATTTTTATCAAGCTTGTATATTTAATTTCAGTAATTTCACTTAAATGGCAATGAAAATTACCTATTAATTGTCATTTTAGTGAAATTACTCAACTTAAATATACAAGCTTGATAAAAATGATCATTCTAGAAGAAAATTTCAGATGGCACTTAGAGGCTTTTGCATCTGAACTCTTCATATATATATATATATATATATATATATATATATATATATATATATATATATATATATATATATATATATATATATTTGAAATTTTTTTTGGACACTTTAAGCACTTAAAAATAAAAATATATATAATCTTGAGCTGGGTTAATCATTGTCTATGCTTGTACTTAGTGACTTTTCAATCAATTCATACAGTTAGTACTTTATTTATTCAATGGCTGATTAAGGCCCTGTTCAACATCTTGAAATGTGGTATAACACACTCTTGTCAACATACCTACATTACAATGAAGAATTGCATTATATGCCTATTGGTTTTTAGAAGAAATGTGGACATACGTGCCACACTGAAAAATGTATGGAAGTCATTACATTATAAAATTTCAAACTAAAAGGCATTTATTTGAAAGAAACAGCACAAGCGCACATTTCAAACATTTCAAAACAAGAAGTTTATCTTCCGTACACTACTGCTTAAAAAAATAAAAATTATTAATAAAATTTTATTTCAAATAAATGCTATTCTTTATATTCATCAAAGAATCTTGTACAAAAGTCTCACAGTTTGCACAAAAATATCAAGCAGCACAACTATGTTCAACTTCAAACATAAAAAAAATATTTCTCAAGCAGCAAATCAGCATATTAGAATGATTTCTGAAGGATCATGTGACACTGAAGACTGGAGTAATGATGCTGAAAATTTGTCTTTGCCGAATAAATTACATTTTTCAAATATATTAAAATCTAAAATAGTAAACTCAAATTGTAATAATTGTCTGATCACATACATGAAAAAGATTTCTTTTTAAAACATTAAACAACTTTTGAATGGTAGTGTACGGTTCAAAAGGAAGATAATCTTTTTGGACCCACTATAAATTTTTTATGATTTAAATACAACTGAATGAGACTGATGAGGAAATATGTGCTACCACTGAACTTAGTCATGCACCATTCCCTCCAGCATTCATTATGTCCAATAAACCATCTGCCACTCCAGCTTTTCCCTGCAACTGGGCACGGTATAAAAACAGGCTGTCATTCAGAGTTAAGCCAAAGCACTTTTAAACCAACGGAGCATCAGAATACCATGCTGGCTCAGACGAGAGAACACTTCGTAGTTTGAACAACCTGTTTTTCTTAAAGCACACACACTGACAGACTGAACAAATGTAAAAAAGAACTATATTCCCATTTAGTTGATTGAGAAAGAATGAGAATTTGAATTCCACGTATAAATACATTTGCATAGAGTTTATGGGCTCTATTTTAACGATGTAAGCGCATGGTCTAAAGCACAGGGCGCAACGTGTCTCCAGCGTAAGCTAGTCCATCTACGGGACAAGCCGGATTCCACTATATCTTTATGTACACAATAATAATCTTTTACATTGTAATCCTTTTATTTTTAATATTTGGCATGTTTGTGTGCTGCTGTGCGTCCCTGTGTGTTTAATAAGCAGAGTGTACGCGCGTTGTGGACCCGCCTATAGGCTCGCTTTAAAAAAAAAAAAAAATTGCATTGCACCAGGTGTATGATAGGGCCCTCTATGTTTTGTACAGCTGTCGAGCATAATTCAAAATGCTTGTCCAAGTCCCTGATGGAGCAGAGTTTTCATCAGAACAGTTTGACAGAGGAAAATCCAAAAGAGCATCCCTGAGGGACACTTTAGACAGGCGCAGGATGAATGGTGAGCATTTTAAAAATATATTAGCATTCCACTAGTAAACAGAGTGCTTTTGTGACATGTTTTAAAAACATGTGGCTATACCAGAAATATAGATCAGGTTTATGACTGCAGAGTAGTCTGTGATTATACAGGAAGTGACATGCATTATAATTTGAGTCATCAAGTGTCACCCTCTCTGTGTGGGAAGTGGCTTTTTCACCAGGTTTGAATACGTGCTTGTAATCTGGATCAGACTGGTTTAGATTTACCAGCACAGGAGGGTGACGTGTAACGCAATTGTGTGAGACCTATCACATCTCTCTTTCTTTTACCCTCCTCCTGTTACAACCCCCAGTGATCCAGCTATCCGACCATCCATCACAGTCTCCTATTCAACCTTTCAGTCTTAAACCTCAGCCTCATCTTGGGACCAGAATATCTCAATTAATATCATAAACTTGGGGCTACATCTTTTGACTTGGCTCCTGCAAACTAACCATGCTCTAGCAACCACTCACCACAATGTTTTGCACGGTGAAAAGTTTATTTCACTTCAGAAAGAAAAAAAAAAAAAAATCTAATATTGCTATATACTTCCATTACTTGTACCTTTTTGTCTTTTCAGTTCTTGCCATTTTGAAAATTGTGCTTCTTTTGCCACTCTCTTTCTCGAACACACACTCTCTTTCTAACTAAACCTAATCCACAGTACTGGGGAAGTAAATGCTCTTGCTGACACATACACACCCTGAAAGCCAAACCCACTAGATGTGTGCGTGTCTGCGAGCACATGCACGTCTGCCATCTGACGGCACGTCCCCTCCTCTGCCATCTCACATCTATTTGTTTAAACAGCAGCTCAGCCTCTGAAGTGCTAACCACGACCTGTTATTACTGTTGATCCTGCCTTGTAGAAGCATGGAAAATTTTAATGCCCTCACAGCATCAGGCCAGCTTCAGTCAAGATCAGCTGAATGGAAATGGTGATGTTTTGTGGTGGTAACATCACCAATTGTTCTGCTTTCTTAAACCTTTTGTCACGAAGACAACAATCACCAGTTGTAAGTTACATGCTTCATTTATGAACAAATGAAGATATACTTCCTAAACAGGAGCCTCAACTTAAACCCTCTGAAAGTCCAGTTTCCACCTGTACTTTCATGAGTGTGGCTTTCACATGCACATACATGTCTGTTTCAGTTGCTTCATTTTTTGTCAAAGGAATAAATAAAACTTCTGTCATCATTTACTCACGCTCATGTCACTGCAGTCCATACAACTATATATGAGAATATTTATTTTTGCATTAACTGACCATCCATCATTTAGCTTCGTAGACAAATATAAATTGTGCCCATGCACAGTATAAGGAAAAACAGCCAATATGTACTTTAATAATGCTCAAGAAGCAGACAACGTCGTAGCTAATTGAAGATAAAACAATATATATATTTTTTAATAATGTATTTCAAATACTTCCATTTGTGTAAATTCATAGTTTTGATGACTTTACTTTTTGGAAAATAGTAATAATAAAGAGTTATACATTATAATTAAAAGTAAAAATAAAAATAGTAGTAAACGTTATCAACTGTATAGTATAGTATCACTTATGTTTTATGTTCATATTTCTCTAATATTTAGCTTAAAGGGATAGTTCACCCAAAAATGAAAATTCTGTCATCATATACTCTCCCTCAAGTTGTTCCAAACCTGTATGACTTTCTTTCTTCTGCTGAACACAAAAGAAGATATTTTGAAGAAAGTCGGTAACCAAACGACTGATGGACCCCATTGACTTCCATAGTAGGAAAAAAAAATACTATGGAAGTCAATGGGGACCAGCAACTGTTTAATTACCAACCTTCTTTAAAATATCTTCTTTTGTGTTCAGCAGAAGAAAGAAAGTCATACAGGTTTGGAACAACTTGAGGGAGAGTATATGATGACAGAATTTTCATTTTAGGGTGAACTATCCCTTTAAATGGCTCATGTTTTGCAAAATGGACCAATACATTACCCACAACTATCTTTTAATGATGTACATCAAGGCTATGTGAGGGCACAGTCACACTTCTGAAAGTGAAAACCAGAACTCAAGAACTGCAAATGCAAGAAATGCAAATCTAACCACTATAGGGGAAATGTGACGCATGGTGTTATACAGTCAGTGTTAGACTATGCAGCGCTAAACACCTGGAACTGGTGAAAGGTAGAATCACCTGCTGACAAATCCACTAATAAGGAGAGGATAGGGTTTCCCCTTCAAGCACACAAACACATCAGAAAACAGACTCAAAGCTCACTGAATGTCACATTCAGAGCAGCGGCCAAGCGACTGAATTAAAAGACCTCATGAAGGCTTTGTATAGTATTTGCTTGTTGGTCCCTGCAGAAGCTTTGAGAGCATGAATGCTTTAATACATTTATTCGTTCCCACAGTAACTGTGGTAACTGCATATCCAGATTCCAGACACAAATGCAACTAGAGGTTATGATATCTGACACTTTTTAAAGGGGTCCTATTGTGCTTTTTTACATTTTCAATGTTGCTGTTTGAGCATAAAAAAGGTCTGCAAAGTTACAAAGCACAAAGTTACTCCAAAGGGAGTTATTCTCTATCAGTGCACACTGTTTCTGAACTCCCTGAAATGCATCAATTGTAGTCTTGAGTTTTCTTCCGGGAACGTACACTTCACATGAGGCGTGGTTGAGTTGCATTAGTAGTGTGTTGAAACTCACGGTTATGGTAAGGGGGTGTGACATCTGACCAATCACAACACCCTGGTCCAGCCAACCAATCAGAGTACAGTACTCTTTTTGAAGGAGGGGCTTCATAGAGACAGAAACTAAAAAGAGCGTTACTGACAGACTTGGAAAAGAGGTGCTGCAACAATGTAAAATATGTGAAAAATAATGTGTTTTTTGAACATTCAAGCATGAAAATCACTTCTAGAAGACCTCAAAATCAAGAGTTTGAAAAGGGACATAATAGGTCCCCTTTAATATGAGCTCAGTTAATATTACACAATTTCATTCTCAAACAAACACACTGGCATTTTTGTTCACTGATTAATCTGGTGCCAGTTCTTCAGTGTGGAGCGACTACTTTCACAGGTACAGCGGGTCTCTTTCTCACTAATGTCCTATGCCAGGTACTTCAGGTACTCCAGGTACTCCATTTAATAAATTATTTTTTAAGTAGTCATGAAATCTTTTACTAAGTGCCAAAAAAAAAAAAAAAAAAAAATCAGTTAATAAAAAAAAAAAAAAAAGAATTGCACATAATAATGATTACTTTCAAAATGGTATCAATAAATTGCAGGGTCCCATTATGACAACTTGCCCCAATACACTGTAAAACAATGATGTGATCAATAAGTTATATGTTTTTACATTGCTTTAACTCATCAAAATAAGTTAAGCAATTTTCAACTTTTTCAAATATTTTTTAAGTTGAAATTACTTAAACATCCAAGTTGATTATAAGTATAATTTAAGGCAGCAGCTTTTTTTTTTTTTTTTTTACAGTGTATAGGGGTCAGCACCAAAGGTAAGAATAATAAATAAGAAAAAATTAACTCACCCTGAGAAATATTCACTATATTAGCCCCGGATTCCCCTACCATATGGACTACTGGACTGTACCTCAGTAAAAATGTAAAGACATGGCACATGTATAATGATGCTGACTATTTAGGAACTTCAGTCAAGGAACTGGTAGGATGTTGTTTAATTTTGGCCACTGAGTCTGATTACTTTTGGTCAGTCTACACTCTAAATTTCCTCTAAAACTTCACAAGGTGTCACAGAAACACATCCATCTCTCAGATTGGATCATCCATGTTTATACCAAATCTCCCTTGGAAACAGCCCTTCCAAGTCGCCATGCAAAGCATCAAACGAGCTCGTTTGAAGACCATTCATGACCATTCAAGCGACGCGGAAAAGGGAAAGGCCTGCTCATGTCAGACTAAATATCCGGACTGGAAAAGTCACAAGTCAGTCGCGTAACTAGACAAATAAACGAGTAACAATGAGAGAGGAATACTGACAATCTCTATGTAAATATACAACCTCAGTGACAATCCAAATCAAAGTTCCCTCCATTCTTCCTTTTAGAGACACTTCCTTGCAATACCGAAAAAAAAGTAAGATAAAAATGATCTCAAATGCAGTAATATGTATTCCAGTAAATGCATTCGACTTTTGCTATTACGGCTTTTTTGTATTAGATAACCGGAACTGTTATATTTGTGATATCATGCATAGTGCATATTTTTCATCACTGAGATCAAATTTTAAACAAAAATGATATAATATACATATAGACAGTTATTATACATACAATTAATTGTTAGTCAGTAGTTAAAAGCATCTCTTGCTAGTAACTCAATTGGAAGTTAGGCAGGAAGTGGTTAAGACTAGGGGTGCACCGATCCGATATTAGGATCGGATATCGGCCGCGATACTGATAAAATAGCTGGATCGGGGATCGGAAAAAATAACAGATCCACGGGCCGATCCAGGTTTTTTTTTTTTTTTGTCGTCACAGCAGAACCTACGTCATTCAGCTTCACGTGTGTCGCATGCTAGAAGCAACATGGAGCGAGCCAGAGGCCGTTTCTCAATACCAAGTACGCAAACTTCGGACTTGCGTCCGTCCTTGGTAGTTCGGACTTGCCAAGTTCGACTTTGGAGAACGAACTCCCGAGGACGAGAGGATGCGAGTCCGGTTATTCTGCAAATGGAACAGCAGCGCTCTTGATCGCGTCACTCAGCTCGCTCTGGCTACTCCGGTCATCTCTTTATGTATATTTTAGCCAACAATAAAACGAAGTATGTTATAAAACACCACTCTGCCTCTTTTCATTTAAAAAAAAAAAATTAAACATATTAATGGCCACATAAATGTGGTTCAGGCAAACGCGTACATTGATTATCTTTACTGCATATATTTATAACAACACGAAATATAAAACACAACCCTGCTTCTTTTTGTTTTCATTTTTAAAAATATGAAACATAATGATAATTAAAACTGACATTTAAATTTGCCATTGCTAATTAGGTGAGCATTCACAGGTCATGTTTGTGATGGTGGTGTGACACTGCACTACATTACAATGTTTGGTTATTATTATTTGTATGTGTGATCAAGTTGTTGTTCGACCAACTTTTTATTTTTTTATTCTCAGGTACAGCTGCTATGTTGCATTTTAAATTCCTGTTTGCAGGACTTTGCACTTTATATTTTTACATGTTTACAATTTTTGGAAACTGTCAGATTACTATTGTATGTTTGACCAATACACTGTTTTTTTGTTTCCACTGCTACATTTTTTTTTTTTTTACATTTATTTAAAGAAGTTTGATTATATTCTATTTTCGATTTGAATGCACAATTGTTTTTTAAATAAATAAGAATTCAACACATTACATACATCTGTTATTTTGTCTTAGTTATGTTTAGTTAGTAAAGTCTGGTGCCTTTAGTCTCTTCAAGGAAGGTATAAGGTGGAAGGTATACAGTTTATTATTAATTCAACTATAGTATCGGATCGGTATCGGGTATCGACAGATACACAAAGCCCAGGCATCGGTATCGGTATCGGGACTGAAAAAGTCGGATCGGTGCACCCCTAGTTAAGACATTAGATCAAAAGGATCATGTTTTTTTCTTCATTTGTGGCTAAGTGTGACATTTCAAAGTATGACTCTTGAATAGCTGCATGCATCTAGTCAAAAACACACACAGTAAAAATTGTCTTCTTTTTGTTGTTGTTGCTGTTTTCATGGGGGGTTTTTTTTATTGTTTACCATTATTGTAAAAATATTGCATAAATTATTGCTAAAAAACTACATTTTATATAATACATTTATAGACTGTAAAGGTACAAACTGATTTAAAATGAAACTCAACCTGAGAAATGTTCACTGGAGTAAATATCTGTTTTCACTGCAAGAACATTTTTTCCAGTTGCTTTATGTAGTTTTGGTTGAGTGTGAAAAGGACCTGCCTCTTGTGGAAGAATGTGTTTCTTGTTCTTTTTTGAACAATGCCTCATTCTGATGAACAGATGTCACTACAAAAGATCCCGATCTTCAGATTCCCACAACCTCATCACCCAGTGGTCTTCTGAGACTTGCTGACCAGTGTCCTCACTAACCTCACATCTTTCCTCTGTTGCACGTCTGGTATTTCGCACCAGGCCATTAGAGGGCACAGCGATGCCATAACCATCCTACAATGCCACAGTGGGTAGAGGGCGGAGCTTACCAGTCACTGCCAGACCAGAACCTGCCACAATAAAATGTAGTGATAGATTACAATTCAGTTCTGTTTGACAGGAGACACATGCACTATAATCAATGGCACATTCTGAAACCTGTCACATGCAAGAATGTGAGAGAACATCATTTATCAATGAAAATATTTTAAAATGGAAACTGTCCCATCTACTACATGTAATATAAAACAGGTGATAAATCAGGTAAAGAGAAAAAAAATCCTGCAAATCAACATTCCAGCTAACAATCTTGACAACTCCCCCTCCTAATGACTTTTTTTGCTTAAGGACTTAATGTCATTTCTACAAACAAAAAAAAAAACAAAAAATTCTGTTAACATTTTATAAAACATGAAATCCTGCTTTTCCATTGGAGATTTGACTCCCTTTATATAATTAATGTTTTTTTTTTTGTTTTTTTTTTTTTGTTATTTATTTATTTTTCTTGGGATAGATGGAGGTAATGGGGCTGTTCTGGTTATTTATGTTTTTTTTTATTCATTTAACCTTATGTGTTAAAAATAAAACAGCACGTTGTGCTGATATTTGCCATGTATCTTTCACAAATATTGTCATTGTGGAATCTGCTCAATAAAAAAAAAAAAGAAAAAGAAAAAAGACAACAGCTCAAGATCCATCATGTAAATCTTAATATGACCACAAGATGGCAGCCATAACATAGTATAAGTGTTTCCTCAGACTGACCTACTTTTGATATCGCACCAGTCCACACACAACATTCTTATTCAACATACAGAAAAATGATAACAAATGTAAAATAGCCTACCGTAAAAACAATCTCTATGCTAAATAAACTGGGCTTCCTAGTAGGATTACGAATGTCAGACGACTTTGAATAGTGGTGATCTCATTTAATGGTACATTTCCTCTTTGATTCGAGGTAAAATGAGGTGAAAACCTACTGACTTAACATTAGGAGCATTTTATTGACCTGGTAAACTAAAAGGTCATTTTTAAAAATGATTTATTTACTCATTTGGTCAAAAATTAACTAATTAAACCCTCAGTTCTCCTCAATTAAAAGCCAATTATGCTCCATGCAAAATCATACTGTGGAAAATCCTCAAGGGACATCAAAAGAACCATTGCAGGTATTTCTACAACAGGACATCAACGGCACAGAGGGACTCCACATAAATATTTCATTCTTCTCGCTCATGAATTATGCATATACTATTACACGCCAACATAATATGATGCTCATGTCAATTTGGAGGTCCATTGCTCTACAGGGTGACGGCTATGAAATCCACCTCTCAGGTGAAATGTGATATACCATCGGATGCCTCCGCTCCTCCACAGTGGGGCTTATGGGAATTACTGTTTTACTGGAAAACAGGTTGAGGCAGTGGGTCACGGTGTCTGGAAGCGGAGTATCAGGGGAGCTGTTGAGGGCCAGATAATTAAGTACCGGTCAAACCAGATAAGTCATAAGCAGATTAATTATTTGGAATCATCCTTATAATGCATAGAGATTTATGAATATCTAATGCTATAGGGAGATGCGAGAAATAAAATACAGTTTTGTATTTCTTCCAATCATATAATATTGACTTTCAATGGCAAGATAAAAAGACAAGGCATGTAGTACAAAATAAACTCTACAATCAATTGAATTTTAAAATAGCTATTTTGGATGCTGAGAGGTTCTAATGTTGCTATGTGGTTGCTAGGGTGTTCTAGGCCAACACTATGTGGTTGCGTACTTGCTCAAGTCAAAACAGCCCAGCTCCAAAACTCTGCTATTCTGGTCATAATAGTAATAGTGATGCTTGTCTTTTTACCACCGAAAAGTTGAGGAAACATAAGCAAACCAGGGTACATACAGGAAACAGAGGAATTTCATGCATTAATAAATTATTATGGATGGACATGCTAGATTTATTCCAGTGGTTTCCACCTCCCCCCATGATGAGGAACACTTGACCACTGAAATGAAGACCAATCTCAGTCTGGACCAAACAATACACAGAATTAGCCTTTCGACCAATCAGCTTAACCCCAGGGCCCTGAGGACTGTGTTTTACTGTGATCCTCATGCCCCATTATTTGAATATATTTGCATATATTGCAGCCCCATTGCCTACACAGAACCCAGTGGCCCATAGGATGTTAGCTTTGTCTTTATCTCAAAGAACTGAGGTTGAAGAAAATTGCTTAATAAATGAATGTGTATATAAATATTCCATTTAAATAAATATTCAAATATTTTTGGTAATTCATGTTTGTTCATGATACATTAGCCAATGTTCATTTACATTACTTAAAATGTTAAAAAATAGTATAGTTAATGATTTAAGTGTATTTAATAACTACCTAATTTGAAACCATATTGAAACCATATCAAACCTGAACCATATTGTAAAGTGTTACCCTTATTTTTACATACTACATACTTGTCAACAACTACACTATATTTGACAAATGTCTACGCTTTCACAGTTCTTTTTCCACCATATTTTAAGCAAACAGGTCATTATTGAAGGCATCAGGCATATGCCTCACGCTTGCGTTTTGTCATTTTATCAGTAAACTTTTCTGCATGCATTTCAAGCGAGCCGCCATGAAATTCGAGAGAGGAAATTAAAGCCCTTTGTGTTGCCATGGTGCTGGTAGACTGACAGAACAAGAAGCAGGGGAGGGATTTAGGAAGAAGGGGGAGGGTCATGAAAGCATGCTGTCCTGTGATTGGCTGAGGCCGTGTCACATGTGAACTGTGGAATGCTAATGCCTAGATTCCCCCCTTACTTTCTCTCTCTCTGCTCTGCGGTAAGGCTTACAGCACAAACACAACCCAGAAATGGTGTAGGATAGCAGGAAAGCAGGACGTAATCCAATCCTAGGAAGGAAAGGCAAAGCCAAAGCTTAAGGTAGGCATTATTTATGTGCATGTTGTGAAATTCCTTCCTTCTTGTGGTTCTTAAACAAGGTAGGAAGGAATTAGGGAGAGGGAATGTGTTTGTTTTCTCACTGCATGCTTCCAGACCTGTTTCAAAGAAGCCAATCCAGATCTGACAGCTCGAGGGACGACAGCGTGGATGTGAGGGCATTGGCCTGCTTTTGGCAAACCTGTGTATGCAAAATACACTTTTATTAGGACAGCAATCCTATTTTGTAACACAAAACCTGCCATCCTTGTGTATTAAGATGAGCTTGGGAATTCTAGAATGCACAACACATTATTTACTTTAGATTCATTCCAAATTCGAAGGACGATAGGAGTATTATAAGGCTTTTCTACAGGGTTAAAAGCCTGTTTTTGTAAAAAAAATAAAAAAATAAAAAAAATAAAAATATTCTGAAGGATATTCCTTTAAAGGCAAGTTTCTTTCTCGCCAAGTATAGTATGTGCATCTGAGACGCCCATGCAGAGTAGAGTCTGGGGTCAGGAACGGGTCATTGTGCCCTTGGCATTCCGTGTGACCCACATTAGGCCAGATTATATAGAATGGATACCATGTGAATAAGTGCACCAGACCACAGTGCAATTGGATGATTGCACACATGTGCGTGTGTGCGTTCAAACTGCTCATGTCTTTAGTACTTCCAAGTTGGTGATTCAGCCAAATAACAGCACAGCTGGATTAGAACGAGAGTACAAATCATTCCAAACCAGATCCTGTTACAAAAACACTTTTGAATCGTATTAAATCCAGAATGTCCAGTTATGCTAGGTGTGTTCAGGCCATTTGTTGTTGCTGTAAATCAACCAGTTTCACAGTGTAAAGAAAAGCGTTTAGTCCTACTTATATATTGACATCACTTGCCTCAGCATTTCCACCAATCTCTGACTGGACAGTTTTGTTTGAGTCCTAAAGGGTTGTTCTAAAGAGACTAAAATCAGTGATCTAGACTGTAAAATTACACATTTAGAATCAAAGCATCACATTTGAGTGCTGCTTCACCGTGCAAAACTCACTACTATGATGTTAGCATGTTCCTGATCCTTTCTAGGCTGTCGCTGGGTGGATTTATGAGAGAAATATTATCTACATGATTACATAGAAACTTTGTGATTGTGCTCTTATCATTTACAAAATAGTTATTAGATTCTGGTCACTACATATGGCTTGAGTCCATTTTAGTGTCCACCAGGTAAAAAACATTTTTCCAATTGTTTAGAAATAATAGCACAGCTATCCTCAACAAAACACATAATCTGAGATATCATTCATGTCCATAACACAATTAATATGAGTAATAATAATAATAATAATAATAGTGATGCTTGTCTTAGCAAATTCAGTCTGTGTAAAAGAATCTGCCTGTCTGCCCATCCACCCATTCTTTAATCCAGAAGCTTTTTCTCAAGCTGTCTGTTAAAGTGCTTTTATTAAATAAACCATCTTCCCTCCTTAGTGCAGTGACCCAGAATTCTTGTGAGTGGGACTGAAGGTTAATTGCGCTGGGAGACTGGTAGTGTGCGCTTACTCTAACGTGCCGAAGACTTGAAGGAATTAGGGCTTTGAGTGTCTCAGTTTTAACCC
This sequence comes from Abramis brama, assembly GCF_963993115.1. Taxonomy (NCBI): domain Eukaryota; kingdom Metazoa; phylum Chordata; class Actinopteri; order Cypriniformes; family Leuciscidae; genus Abramis; species Abramis brama. The sequence continues at coordinate 6,844,672 of NC_139973.1, read as the reverse complement.
AGAGTCAAAGATGGATCCCTCAGTGTGTATATAAACGTGTTTATCTGCCTAAAATTTTAGCCCATGTTGTCCCGGTAGATACAGTCTCCCAGCTTAATTAAAGAAGTTGAAATGTAACTTACATGCTCTCAGATTGACAAGTTTAGTTGTCCACATGATGTTCTCTGTACAGACGTGTGTTCCTGTGCTGACGTATACACTCTCCAGGCCAGCCACAGAGGTGTTCTGCTTTGTAGCTTTCTGACATTCAAGACAAGAGATGTTACACTCAAAGAACACAGGCTGGTTTTTCAAAACACTTGCCCAAAATCATTGGCTTAAAGGGATAGTTGAAAAATCGATCAAATTTCAAGCCTGTAAGACTTACGTTCGTCTTCGGAACACAAATGAACATATTTTTGATGAAATCTGAGAGCTTTCTGTCCCTCCATTGACAGCTACGCAACTACCACTTTGATGCTTCAAAAAGTTCATGAAGAGATCGTAGAACTAATCCATATGAATTGAATTCTGAAGAGAGACAATCGCTTTATATAATGAACAGATTGAATTTCACCTAGGCTTTTAACATGAATCAATTCACACATCAGTTGTGGTAAACGGAAGCTCAAGCATGTTCGCTTGACGTGCGAGAACCAATAAGTTCATTCTTGTGTTACACTGCACGTTTGAGCTTCAGCAATAGGTTTGTTCTCATGCGTCAAGCAGGTTCGGTTGAGCTTCTGTTTATGTTTGCTAATTAATGTTTATATGTGAATAAAAGCCTAAATTCAATCTGTTCATCATATAAAGCGATCAAGTCTCTTCAGAAAACTTGGAATAAACCGCTCGATTCATGCGGATTAGTTTTACGATCTCTTTATGAACTTTTTGTAGCGTCAAAGTGGTAGTTGCGTAGCTGTCAATGGAGGGACAGAAAGCTCTCAGATTTCATCAAAAATATTATCATTTGTGTTCAGAAGATGAACGAAAGTCTCATGGGTTTGGAAAAACATGGGGGTGAGTAATTAATGACAGAATTTTTATTTTTGGGTGAACAAACCTTTAAGAGTTTGTAACAAAAAAAAAAGATGTGCAATTCAGTGTAAAAGCAATGGTACCACAATTTTTCTACACACTATTTACTACAAGATATATGAATATTGGCATCTGAGGTGGGACTTTTAAAAAAGACCTGCCTGTAATACAGCAACAGTTATTGATTAACTTATGCAAATTTACATAACACATAACACAAATAAACATGTGTTCATGTAGCATCACACAAAAGCAAAAATGTTCAGTTATTGTAGAAAGCCATTGCACAAATGCGCTATTTGCAAAGTTTACTACAAAAATGACCAACAACAGGGGGTTTACTAAGAAATAGTTAGTAGTATTTGGCTGGTCATGTGATCTCAGTATGTTGGCCCTCATGAGAGTGCAAAATACAATTTGAGTCTTGAATCAAAAAATTACCGGAGTCTTCATCTCATGAGAGTATACATGATTTTAAACAAATGAAATGAAGAAAAAATGAGGAAACAATTACACCTTTAATTTAAATGTTGATAATGTCTATGAAGGAAAACAAAACTAGCCATATAAAAGAATAAATCAATGAACATTAAACAACCAACGGCAACCAATTTTTTTCACAATCATAATAAGGTTTGTGGTTCCAGAGGTGCTCATTACTGACACTCATATCCTAGTGTCCCCATTAATAAGTATGAGGGGCCTCCTCTTAGTGGTCATCATCAGTGTACTATATTCACAGCCTTCTCAGGGAGAGTTAATCCATCTCCGCTGCATTGATGCTGCGGCTCTGCTGAGGGAAAGAGAGTCACTTGGGAATGTCTGTCTGGGGCCGTAGCGGCTCGACTGCCACAGAACGGGGTACCAAAGGGACACCAATTAACTGAGTCTCAGAGGAGAAGGAAAAGAGAGCAGGATGGTAAGAAGGTAAAAGAGGGTTACGGTGAGACTGTTCACTGTCGTACACTGCCATTAGTCAAGTAAAGCCCACCGAAACCAGCAAGTGTTCTTTGGCTGTGATTTGTTGTTCAAGCAATATAGTATGGCCTGCATATCTCAACTACATCATCGCCCAGTTCTAATCTGCTTAATGCTACTATAAGACATGAAGATATTAATATAATATAAACATTAACATCATGATTTTCTGTAAAGCTGCTTTGAAAACAAACAAATAAATTTGTATTTGAATAATGCATACGTATTGATGCGTGATTTCAATTTAGTTTAAACACAGGACAGTTTGTTATTTATTTAGTATACAGATGGACAGTTTATTGGTGACCATATCATAATCATCATATTATTATTTTATTGGAAATCAGGCTGATTTTATAAGCAAATAATTTTTTTCCCCCTAATTCAGACAATTTACTTTTTTTCAAAGCCAGGATTTCAAAGTAAATAAGTAATACATTTAAAAATAGCATCAAATAAAAATGATTATAAATGGAAAAAATAACATAAAATGTAAAAAAATATTTTAAATTAAAAATATTTTTAATATTAAAAATAAAGTATATAAAATAAAATGCAAATAAAAATAATGTATAATGAAAATGTAAAATATATGCATTAAAAATGTAATGCAATAAAAAAAAAAAAAGAAAAAAAAAAGAAGAAATGTGTATATAATGTAAAAAAAAAAAATCTGAATCGGTTAGTGGACACACTATTCACCATCAAACAGTCCTGGGACAAAAGTGCAAAAAACCTCACTGATGATATATCTGAGTATTAACCAGTGCTCTTCCAACATAACAGCAAACGGACTAGTTAGCACTGACAGACGGAGGTTCACTAGGACTTTTACAGCACTCTATTACATGCGCTAAATGAGTCAAAATTTAGTGATGTGAGAGACACTGTGAAATCAGCATTCCTCCATCTCTCTTGCATCTGTCCTCGCTCCCGACGGCTGCCCACCCCCGCCTCATTTCCCTGCCCCCCACTCATTTCATGCTGAGTGGATGAGTGAGAAACTAATATGGATCAGACCCAGACCAGACAGACAGCAGCACCCCCATCCCATCCCATCCCATCCCATCCCAGTTTACTGCCTTAACCTCATCTGTCCCTCTTGATTTTCCTGTCTATCTCTTTTCCTTTCTCATCCAATATTTCCCTTTTTCTCGTTCACTCTCATTCTTTCTATCCTCTGTCTTCTGAATGGATGTAGCACATGTAGAAATGACGATGGAAAAAGGGAGTAAGGTGATAACAACATAAAGAGAAAGAATGAATGACAATGCCAAAGAACAGAATGGAAATTTAAAAAAATATTTTTTTAAAAAGTGTGTGAAATCTAAAATCTATCCCCGGTCTCCCTTGTACACAACAAACAGAATCTTCCCAATCCGTCCCTCTTCCTCATGTTGTTTCCACCTTGCCTACCTTGTTTCATCCTCTTCATTCCTTCTCTAACCTTCCTTCTTCCACCTTAATTTACCCGGCCCCACCAGAAGCTAATCTATATGCTAATAAGAAGATGGCAATCAATGACGTTCATGCCCGTCTGTGCGCAATCAATGTGATATTATATGAGAGTATAGATGAAGGAATATATTTCAGAACACCACAGCCCAGAGGTATTGCACAATAAGTGCCTTAATATACTTTTCACGACAGTGGCTTTTTTATCTCCTCCTCCAAGGTCAGAAAGCCCCCCTTGTATGTGTATTTTCAATTTAGTAAAGCATCTTCAGAATGACCAGAATCATCTTTTGTTGTGCCCTGATTTAAGCAAGCCCCAAAATGCTATTCACACACTCCTGTTTAAATCTGAATAACACATGAGCTGCATGCGGTCTACTTTTCATGAGTGTGTGGTTTGACTGTGATTGCCACAGCAGTTGGGGGTATTTACCCTTTGCTTAGTGATGCTCTAATCGCTGATTATTAAGAGGCAGCTTCATCAGCACACAGCACTTAATCAACCAAGACTGTGAACTATAGTGTTTTCCTACATCAACACGTCTGCGCTTTGTGTCTCCTCTTTGTCTTTTTTTTGGACTGCCTTTAATTACAAAAATTACTTTTACTAGAATATTACATTTGCTTAAAACTGAGAGTGCTATTTGCTCCTGGGAGGTTCCAGGGTGTTGCTATGTGGTTGTTAGGGCGTTGCTATGCTGTTTCTAAGGTATTTTCAGTGGATTGCTATGTGGTTCATATGGGTGCATCTATGGTTTATAAGGTATTCTATATTATTGCTGGGATGGAGGACTAGTCCATCGAGGACTACTAGGACATTGCTAGGTGGTTGCTAGTGTGTTATGGGTGTAATCAGTGAGCTAAAATAAACTCTCCAGGATGCAAGGGTGTCTGTATCATAAACAGCTCGGGATGACTTGCATACCAATATTTTTATACTCAACTTTAAGGGTTAATTGAAATTCCTAACCTTAAGTATTATCAAAAATAATTGTATTGACAATGATAAAATATCAATCATTTATTATTTCTAAATGCATTTAAATATCCATATAAAATATGACATTTTCATCCCGGTCTTTTTTTCTGGGACAGGCCTTTTCTTCTGCTTTGGCAGTACAAAATCATCACCGGTGAATATTCTGAAATGGGGGGGCTGGTGGTGCTTATAGAGGGGGATAAAAAATCATTACCATCACCCTCATTAGAGAAGAACCAATTGTCCAATCAGCACACAGCTCTGCAATAGGGCTCCAAAAGGCACCCCCAGTTGGCTGTCGCTAGGAAACCACAGAACCGGGGGGGTGGGGGGGGTCTCGCATGCGTGTGTTAGATGGAGAAAAGCAGGGAGAGAGAAAGAGAGTGTGTGTCTGTGCCTGGCGACTGGGACGGTGGATGCTTGCAGTGATCTGGCAGGATTGGGGTGCCGAACGCACATTAGACAAAGAAGCATTAGGGTCCTGAGGCATGGGGCTCACCACGGGGCCAAACGGAGCTCGTGCTGCCCCTCAGAAAAGGTAGGAGCTGGGTTTTTGTCTGAGAGTCTGAGAGATGGGCCCTGGGCTAACCTGGATGTCTCTGAAATCTCTCAGTGCATGCATAATGATGCATGTTTGTTTTCTGTCATGCATTTCCATCCTCATCCTTCCATCTTACCCAACACCCCTTTAACTTTTCTCGCTCCTGGAATGTTCTGTTAGTTAGTTCTGTGTTTTGGAATTACTGACAGATTTATTTTTAGCTCTGCCAAAGGTGACAGTGTGTTTAATAGTTGTGTTTAAACTGTACGCAGTAGACAGCCTCTCATTGGTGGGATGCGTATGGTTGGTTGGCTCGGAAGCCTCTGAGGGGCCCGGGACTTGGACTCAACATAGCAGCTCCCCTCTCATTAGCAGAACCAATCAGCTGCTAAATATGAACAGAGCAGGCTTTAATCATGAATGCATGTGATTCCATTACACATGTCCACCGTAGCACGTTCTGGTGTTACTATAGAACACTGCTCATAACATCTGAAAAGGTTGTGATGGGGTACTACCATGTACTATTTATGCAGTATTAAGTATGCATACTTAATATGCAAACTTTCTGAATGCATGAAATAACCAAAGACTGCCAAGCATTAATAAAACAATGTTTTAAACAAAATGGGATTAAAATAGCAAAAGAAACATGCAAAGTATTGTTTTCATGTGACATTGAGCATATAGTTTGAAGCAATTGTATTGTATAGTTGTATATATGAGTAGTATAAAATATGCTATATGTGTGTATATATATATATATATATATATATATATATATATATATATATATATATATATATATATATATATATATATATATATATACACATATACACATATACAAACACACATTTAGCATGTTTTTGTATATATACAAACACACATATATTGCATATTTTAGCATATTATATACTATTCATACAAGTATACAATACAATTGCTTCAAACTGTATGCTCAATGTCACATGACCACAATACTTTGCATGTTTAATTCAACGAATAACAGTTTTTGTACAACGTTTAATAATATTCTAATTCTGTTACCATGTTTTCAGATGTCCCTATGGCCCTTCCATTAATGCATATTAATGAGGCTCAGGACTTATATTTAGATTATCTAATTACAATGCCGAACTCCATTAGTTCTTTGGAGCGCAGGAAATGGCTTACGGGGAGGGCTCACTGATATTACACCATCTCTTGGCGTAATAACAGACCTAGAAAGGGGGGAGGCATAATGGTTTGTTGTGGGTAAAAAGGGGGGCGATTTGGGGTAGCTGGGAAGGGGGGTGTAGAGTGTGTGGGGTTAGTGGCTCTCAACCACGTGTGTGAGTAATTAAATGAGTATAATTGAAACCATGCCACACTTCCCCTCTGAAACTACCTCCCTCCCTCCCTCCCTCCATCCCAACACTTGTTCTCCTCCTGTGCCTCATCTCAATCCCATTACCACTTTCTATGCCTGAATAACAAACCCCAAAGACAGAAAGGAAAGGATAGGGGAGTCCTTTAACAACAGTGCCTATGGCGACTCCAGTGATGAGATTTAGATGGGTAACCCCTCAGCTTAGACACCTATTTTTCATTCAGTAGCCCTGAATACATGCTTAATGTTCGTATGATGAGATGAACAGACATATGACTCTCTTGTGATACTTATGATATTTATGTCAACTTTGTTTCAGGTTAAAAACAAGCTCTATTCACCACATCTGTGGCATGCTGTTGTTTGCCACAGAAATGAGTTAGACTCATAAAAACAGAGTTAGAGTATAAAAACAGGCATTATTATTAAAGTAATGCACTTTCAATGGAAGTTGATTGGGTTACACATTCAGGAAGATTTAAATGCATAAATGTGCTGCTTGTTTCTCTCTCACACACACACCCCCCCACACACACGGTAAGATATTGTGAAACATTACCATTTAAAATAAAAAATCTATAGAAATTTATTTATTTCACCTTTTTATTATCAAAGTTGAAAACGGTTGTGCTGCTTGATTTTTTTTTAATGGAAACCATGGTACATTGAACAGAACATGTTTTGTAACATTATAAATGTCTTTACTGTCACTTTTGATCAATTTGAAGAATCCTTGCTGAATAAAAGTGCAAATTTCTTTAAAAAAAAAAACTTTTGAATGGTAGTATATATACTGTAAATAGTACTACTGTTCAAAAGTTTGGATCAGTAAGTTGTTGTTTAAAAAAAACACTTTCAAATAACACATTTTTGTGTACAAAAATGTGTTATTTGAACTTTAAAGTTGTCTAAATAGCCTTGTAAGTAGTGGGAGTACTTTTTTTGGAGGATGAACTGATTATGCATGGATGTAAATTTGCAGTTAGTTAGTGATTCTATTACATTAGTCTTATGTTAGTACATAATATATGGGTTTGGCTATGCTCACAAAATTATTCTGGTGCGTGCGTACTGGTTTCTTGCCCAGTAAACTTGCCCAGTATACAGTATACCAGGTTTCTATACTTCCATTATAAATGCATTACTGTAAATGGAAATTAAATTTAGTTCAAATTATCTGTGGTAATCGACAACCTGCTAACAAGCTTAGATTGTATTGAACCCAGATATTTTAATAATATAAAAAACAGATTGAACCCAAAAAAGTAATGTTTTGTTGATGCAAGTTTTGTTTGGCAACCTTTAACCTGGTGCTGTATCGCATCTTGACACGGGAAACTCTTCTCCTGACCATCTAATCCATCTCCCATGGCTGTTCATCTGGTGGTAACTGGAGACGGCTGGAAAAAAAGATTTGCTGAAATGTAACACTCATGATGACAGGATGAACTCAAATGCAATTATAATGTAATTTTCAGCAATGAACAGTGTGTGAATGAAGCGACCAGCTCGGACCTTTCCTTTATGCTTTTGTATTTTGCTCTTCCCCCCTCGTTTTATATACCTTTATAAAAGGTACTGTGATGGTATCAAATGGTAATACCATGGTTGCCATTTAACATGCTACAGAATGATTGCCATATACATAGACCATGGCATTTACATGATACTCCACAGTATTTCAAAGAATACTATGGTAAAACACGGCACTACCCTGGTAATCCTTTTGTTAGCGCATCCCATTTCATAACTTATGATCATATTTCATAACAATCAGCTATAGAAATTGCTATTTTTTTCAGTATCTCCACAATCTCAACAGTTTTTTATAGATAGATAGATAGATAGATAGACAGATAGACAGACAGACAGAGGATCCCTTACATATAGTATTGTTGTATGTATTGTACTATGGAAGAGGATTTTAGTAAGTCTTAAAACTCTTGTTCTCGGTCTCTCTCAGCTTGCGTCGAGTGTGGCAGCGGGGCGGTCGTGGGTCAAAGGTGAGGCATCGGGGCGGCACAATGGAGGGTGAGCAGAGCACTCCTGCCTCCAGTGCCAGCAGCACTACGGGCACCAGTTCCTCCACCACAAACTCCACGGGCACCACCAGTGCCTCCACTGCCAGCACCGTCAGCTCCACCAGCAGCGGAAGACAGGCCGTTCCACAGATATCGGTCTACAGCGGCATACCTGACCGACAGACTGTACAGGTGCGTCAAACAACCATTTGGCAGAATCAAACCATTTAAATATAGACAACTGAGTGTTCATGTTTAAAAACACCACCTTTCTCTTTGTCAATCCTTCTTGTAATAATCCACTCGCTGCATTGCACCAGAAATCACTTTTTCTTGCTTAAAGGTTTAATTATTGGACTTTAAGTCCATACTGCCATCTGCTGGTGTGTATATGAGAAGGGAAAGCAGGTTGAGGAGGAAAGACAATGAAGATTTCCATGCCTCATAGACATAGACATATTCATAATCTTTCCCCTGCTGTGGAATGTGGTGGTTCATTATTAACTCAGGGTCTGGCCTCTCTCTACTTGTAACTAAAGTGCTACATTTCAAACAAATGTGATATAGATAAATGCATGTCTATGTCAAACAAATTATTGAAGTCCATTATCAATAAGAATCTAAATCATTATTTAATAGTAATAATGTATAGTCCAATTCATATATAAAGTGCTTCACATGGCAAACTGAAAAATGGCAAGACCAGGGGTCAGGATGCCTGTTGCCTAGCAACTGTGCAGTTGTGGGCAGTTCATTGAGGACATTAAGGATGAGACAAACAGAAGTGCGAGATAAAGCAGAACATATTATAGCTGGAAGAAAACGATAAGAAGGTACTATTAGCGATGAGACCGATGAACTTATCTACTACACCATCATCATAACCTGAAAGTGTTGTTTGAACGTCTGCTATCTGTTCAGGTATTTTGGCATCTTATTGATTTTGGTCTAAATGCTGTTTTCATGTTATTATGGGATGCTAGCTCAAGATCAATATTACAGAACAACTGTTAAAATAGGTAGGTGTTAATTTATTGAGCACATGGTTTGCAATAATTTTTAAGTACCATTATTATTGAAGTATCACAATACAAAATTGTTAATGTTTATATTGGATGTAAAAGTATATATTTGGGTGCCATTACACAAATGTCATAAAATGTAACCGTTATCCTATACTGTAAATGTGTTATTGTTTTATTGCAAGAGTTCATGCATTAGCATATGTGCATTAACAAGCCTTGTAATACTGTGGTTAATATTAAACATCTTCATATTAAATTAATATTAATATCATGATAATATAATCATATTCAACATTATTGGAAGTGATATTCAACATCAAGGCTGACCTTGAAAGCAATATTGGAAGTGATATTCAACTTCAAGGCTGACCTTGAAAGCAATACTGGAAGTGAAAAACAACAATTTTAGAGATCTACTTTTCTTTCAAGCTTGTTGCAGTTCATTTTCTGACCAAAAGGAGGAGACATATGCTGGAACAAAACAAAACGGTTGCTCAAGGAACATTAAAAGATTAGAATTGCAATCCTACAAATATTTGACCTCACCTCAAATCACATCTTGCTGCTATTTTTGATTTGAGTATCAGCTTTGTCTCAGATGTTTCTGTCAATCTACTTAAGGTGAATACAATAGAATCACGTTAGACAGTTATTGACAGCAAGTGTACAGAGTTATAAAACTAATGTAGACATGTCTTAAACTAAACTGATGAGAAATGGTTGAGTTCATATTGAGATCTCTGACTTTGATTGCAGACTTTAGTATCATGGAAAATCGGAGAATATTTTGAGACACAAGTTAGATTACCACGTAGGGGTGTGACGGTTAGTATATAACCGTGAGACCGACGGTTATAGTTGAACACCGTCATTAGAACTCTATAACCGCCAAAACCGTGTTATTAAAATATTTTTTACAAAAAAAAATTATCATAGAGAATGTTTAAATACTAATTAAAAACAATTGTTAACAGTCTGTGTTATTAATGGTCTACGTCGTTTCCAACTGTATTTGATTCTTTGCCAAGTACCCCCTGACCGACCGCCAATCATTTGAGATAGAAATAAAAGCTATGACTGTGATATAGTGATGTGCCATCATTATGAGATTTATTAAGCAAATGAAAAACATTAGCAATAATAAACATTAGCAATAAACATTTGCAATAATAAACAATGTATCATTACCGATAACTGATCGTGCAGTTTAATTACCTATTAATTACCTAATTAATTGACTAACCCCAAACATGTTTGATAAAAGAAACATATACAGTGTGTATATAGCCTATATGATGTGTATTAGCCTACATTTTAGCTCAAAAACAATTGTAATAAAAGATAGGATCATAAGATGCGCAATATATCGGGAGACATGGTTTTTACCACTTAATGAAGTTTTGTTTTGTAAATCGTCAGACATGATTTTTACCACTTCATTAAGTTTTGCTTTGTAGAAAGCCTTTCTTTAAAGCAAATTTCGTTTTGTACAAATTGTATCTTAATTTTAATAAATGTTTCATCAACCAATTGCATGTATTTAATAAATAAAAAGCAAATATAGCAGACAATATAATAACCGTGACATGGAGGCTCCGATGCGCCACGTTCACTTGCATTGCATTGTGAACTAGAGCGCATCTCATCGTAAATGAATGAAACTTAGCGTAGGCCTATGCCTCATACATTAGCATTAAATATCTTTGCTGCTTCCTTTCTAGAACAGACAAGGGCTTTCTTTCGGCTCGCATCAGAGCACTGCATCGTCCATAGACCGCAAAACAATCAGCGGATGGTGGGCGGATGGCGGGCGGGTGCGGCTTTGAAATTTGGTCAAAAAACGGTGCGGATGATGAGTTTTGTGATGCGGTTGCGGATGAAATAATACCCCATCCGCGTATCTCTATCGATAACAACATTGAACACTACACAAATATTTTTTTATTTTTTTTTGACACCGAACAGTAAGACTGATTACCCCTAACTAACTTCTAGTTGATCATACTAGTTCTTAAGACACAGTCTTAACATATAATGGCTATGTTTATGCAACTGGCCCCTGTTGTTACTTTAGCTAACATTACAACGCAGTATAGATCTTGGTTCCGTGAAACATAGCAAAAACCAATGTTACTCATGTATGGAGCAGAAACAATGCAACCTCTGCATTCATTTTCAGGCCTTCCCACTTAGGTCTCTCCAGCGCTGGAAAGCTTTTCTAATATTAACGCGGGTCTTAAAGCTCTTGCCTGATCATAACCCATCTTGATATTCCTCTGACCTTTTCTCTTTTATAATGTCTCTCAACCATCTCGCTTTCTACAGTCTTCAAATCTCCCACACTCTCTCCTCCCCCAACATGAGTGACACACCCCCTTACTGCTGATTGGCTACAAGTGTTTTGGTGCTCAGTCCGATCCACTCTCAACAGTGTTTCTCAGAAATCGCTTACTGCACCTTTAAGAAGATCTAATGTGGTTTCTCGCTCTTTCTCCGTCTCTCTTGAACGGTAGGTGATCCAGCAGGCTCTAAACAGGCAGCCCAGCACAGCGGCGCAGTACCTGCAGCAGATGTACGCAGCTCAACAGCAGCATCTGATGCTGCAAACAGCAGCCCTGCAGCAGCAGCACCTCAGCACAGCTCAGCTCCAGAGCCTCGCAGCAGTGCAGCAGGTCGCTTAGCATGCAGTCTCGTATAGCAAGACATAAGCATCATGCACACAAATATACTCATACTTTCTCTGTCTGTCATGTTTTCTCCTTCTCAGGCCAGTTTAGCAGCCAGCAGGCAGAGTTCAAACCAAAATGGGACCTCATCTACCCAGAGTGGACCATCACAGACCACAGTATGCTTTTATTTGGATGCATCCACTACAAATATGCCTGTATAATCACGTCAATATCTTGTACTGGCTATGATATTCTGTTTTTGCATTCGGCTTGCTCATGTCACAACTCTTGTTCCCACAGATTAATTTAACCACATCCCCTGCCGCTGCTCAGCTGATCAGTCGTGCCCAGAGCGTAAACTCCGCCCCCTCTGGGATCTCCCAGCAAGCAGTGTTGCTAGGCAACACCTCAAGCTCCACCCTGACAGCCAGCCAAGCTCAAATGTACCTGCGGGCACAGATGGTGAGCACACCTGTATTCTCACAAACACAAGTCTTTCATGTTTGTGAAGATGCTTATATATGCCAGAAATAAGTTGGATGAATTCAGCTAAATTAGGCCACTGATAATTAGTTTAAACAATATTTTAACTAATAGATAACTAAAAGATAACTTTTTTTAACTAATATATCACAGATAAAGCACCTAACAGTGTAATTCATGTATTTTCTGAATAATTATTCCCAACTTTTTCAGTGTATAGCCTAAAAATTAAACAGCCCAAAATGAAAATCAATTTTCAACTATTAAAATTTGCATAAATATAATGGTTAACAATTGTATTTAAAAAAAAATATATATATTAAAAACTGGTTCCGCATATTGGTTATTAGATATCACACTTTAAAAAAAAAAATGTTTATTGTATGTCATAAAAAGTTCAGCCAAACTAACAATTAGTGGCACTATTTATTTGAGTTCACCCAACTAAGAGGTTAAAATCAGGGAACAATAACACCATATTCCTTATATGTCCTTATATATAACTGACCTATAATAATTTTTGTAGGGATATGCAGTTTGACCATTACTGATAACTCCAATTATTTTTGTTTAAAGCCGATATGCTGGCCTGTCAATCTATGCTGCTTTTCATTGTTTTGTTCACATTTAGGGTGTGTTCACACTGGGTTTGGTTCGATTAAAACAAACCCTGGTGCGATTGCTCTGTTAGTGCGGTTCATTTGAATATGTGTGAACGCTGCCATCCACTGAAAAAATGCAGTCCGCTTCCAAACGAACTCTTATATATATATTTTTTTTTTTAAACCAAGCGAACCGAACAAGTGTGAACACCCTTAAGCATCATTCTTAAAAGTGAAATGAGGGTTCAAATCATCATAATGTACTGAAGAAGGTCAATAAACATTTAATGAATAATGAGCATGTTAATGTGTGATTATTTTAGGCTCAACAGAGTAATCTTGTGCATGTAGCCAGGAGTCTGGGCCGAGCCGTCCCTCTGTCCTCTCAGCTGATCCTGGCTCCAACTGCTACAGTAACTGCTCTACAATCTGACACTAATGCAACCAATAACACACAGTCTGCCTCTGCACAGGTGCACACATATACTGTAATACACGCACATCCAATTATCTTATTGAAGCATTCATACAATTGTGGATGTCTTGACAAAAATCTTAAAGGAATATACAGATTACTTGGGATTTCAATTATAATGTGAAGCCATTCAATTTACTGTGCATATATTCATTCAGCAGACACTTTTATTAGAATTACTTTCGAAGGAACTAATCCTAAAGGACTTGATCTTGATCTTTTGATTATGTTTGTCAAAAGGATATAATGCTCCTGTAGGACATCAGAAAAAATCCTGTAGATGTCCAATGCAATACTAATAATATTAAAGGGTTATTTCAACCCAAAATGAACATTTTGTCATCCTTTTTTACTTATCCTCATGTTGTTCCAAACCTGTAAGACTTTTGTTGATCTTCTGAACACAAATGAATATTTTTTTAATGAAATCTGAGTGATTTCTGTCCCTCCATTGACAGCTACGCAACTACCATTAATTAATGAATACACAAATAAATACAGAAAAATCCAGTTTATGCAGTAGGATCATAGTTCGTTATTGAAGATTATTATTTGATCACATTAGGATTAGATAATTATAACTGGCTCCAAATTATAATAGAAATTCCAATAGGAATTATTTACACATTCATTTAGGATCATTATTCTAGGGGAATATTTTTCAAATATTACAACAACTCAAATGTTTTTAATATATTTGAATTCTAACGTTTATTGACATTATGACTTTCATAGGTGCAGAACCTTGCCCTGCGCAACCAGCAGGGGGCGTCTTCCACCTCTCAGTCCTCAGGCCTCCAGGCACTGAGTTTAAAGCAGACCCCCATCTCCATACAGCCCACCCCGCTCATCAAGACACCCAGCCAGAGTGCTTCCAGCTCAGGCACTGGTGCCGGCAAAGGCAACTTGAACACTGCTTCCTCTGGTGGAGCGAAGAAGGAAGAGGAGGCACAAACAGAGATGAAAGCAGTTAACATGAGTCGTAATGTCAACTCTTCACATCCCTTAATCGCACCAGGTAAATTCAAACCCATATGGACTATACAGTGACCCCAAAAATATTAGGAAACTTAAGCCACACTTAAAAAGGTCTGAATGCCATTGCATTTGGTAACTGCAAAGAAACGATATTAGAGATTTTCTATAAACTATCATCATGATTCTGAGGCATTTCTTTGCAACGAAGAAGAAATCAGTTCCCCTCAATTTCACACAGGTATCCTCCACAAAGACGATCAACACCAAATAGAGTTACTTCTAGCATTGTCTCTCACTTTGGATGATATTTGTTCTCCGTCAAGCACATTTCGTCCAAAGTGGCTCAGAAAGTGTTGCGTGTGAACTTTGGGCCTTGGAACAAACTGAAAGGTTCAAGTCACTTCAACAGAAATGTTTTCTGACAGATCCAACTTCACTTTCAGTCCATCATGTCACACACTAAGTACCAAAGAAGGGAGAAATCCACCCCAGGCTACATTTGTCCTGCATGGCTTATGCTCTAACGCATAAATGCATTCGTGGCCTTTGAAGGGCACACGCTTTCTCAGATGAGTCTTTCAGTGCCAGTCAACATCTGACATGCAAGCCATCCATCATTCCACTGGTCTCTAATCATAACAGCTCACACAGGGCAATTATCCTGCACATTTAGAGGCAGGTACCTGGGCGTGCCGAGGCCGGTAGGGAGTAGGGACTATCCTGTTTTTAGTTATGCTTTGGTAGAGAAGATACAAAAAAAGGCCTCTGATTTTCTACAAAAGAAAAAGAAAGTATCTCCAGTAGCTCCAGGGTCAAAAATTAGCACCAGTCAAGTGCCAAGTGAAGTAAAAACAGGCTTTTAGGAGTTTTTTTTTTTTATGTGACCTATTTAAATCCAAAAAAGGAGTAGGCCTATATTGTTTTTATATTTTTACCACAAAAAGGAGTATAAAACACATTGTACATTTATAAATTTTTAAGTGTAAAATATATTTTCACATTCAGTCAAAAAAAAAAGTACATTTTCTCAGTATACTGTGTGTGAGAGAGAGAGAGAGCTGGACGGAGAGCTGTGTTTCTTTGACATTATAGTATGTCAGTGATCATTTGCAGGTGTAAGGTGTGTGCCACTGTGTATGTACACAAATAACAGATAGAATAAAGCTTGAACAAGTGTGTTTGAGAGGTTCCAATAGAGCCTCAGTGGAGAGGAAGGGTAACAAGCCACCTGATGTGTGTGTTGGGATGTAGTTTCCATGGCAATGTGCTCCAGAGCGCTGATGTGATGCTTGGTTTTCCCCTTGTGCATTAATGATATTCACAGATCTGGAAAGTCATCATGGACTATTATTCTCCTAGCTGAACCATGCCAGGTTGCTTTAAATAAATGTTCTAATGTTTTTAAAATCTTAATATTATTCAAAATAATGTGAACGTGGGTATTGGAGAGAGATTGGATTGTAGATTTTGGTATTAAAAAAATACTATTTGCTTGGATGTAATCTTGTGAGATTTCACACCATGCTTTTGTTTTGGAACCGGTAAAGTCTAAAACAGTAAAAGCAGTTTATATTAAGAGTAATGAACTCTCTATGTTGATACTAATTCTTAAATCAAATAATTGAAACTATCCACTGAATACAAACACTAGAGGGCTTGTTAAAAGCAGAAGAAAGAGCCACAGACATTAACATTCTGCTGCTGTGCATTCAAAATACTAAAGTGAAAAGTACTTATTGTAGGAAAGAGGAATTTCCCAAAGAGGAAAACCTTGTTTAAAGATTTCTCTTCATAACAGGAAACTTAATGGAGTTAAGCTGAGAACAGTTTGAGACATTGACCTCTTCTTAAACTCTATGGAAACTCGTGCCAGATTACTGGGGTCTAATCTCAGGAAAAGCAGAAGTCTCCATTTAATCTCATTGCTGTAAAAACATTTGAGATATTTAAGAGATCGAATTTGGCCCAACATGTGAGAAAAGGTACAAGTTTTTGTGATAGTTTTAATGCGTTGTGGCTTAGCATATAGCTGAACGTTCGGCAGGAAATTTTGGGGTTTTCCAGGGTT
Organism: Abramis brama; assembly: GCF_963993115.1. Classification (NCBI taxonomy): domain Eukaryota; kingdom Metazoa; phylum Chordata; class Actinopteri; order Cypriniformes; family Leuciscidae; genus Abramis; species Abramis brama. The sequence goes on along the minus strand of NC_139973.1, from coordinate 6,828,009 downwards.
GCGCTCTACAGGGAATAACTCATCAACTCCTTATTCTGAACATCCGGAAGAAAGGAAGAGTGAGAGAAAGTGAGCACAGAGGGATTGAGTCATCTGAACCCACCATCCCACACCATTCACATAAGACAGAAGAACATTCCCACACTGAACCTTTTCTGTTTGCTATTAAGAGTTTTAAAGAAAGACTGTATTTGTTCCTGCCGTCTGCTTCACATATTCAGTGTGCATTTCACATGACAGAACACACACGCATATAAACATTAAAACCACCGGCTAACTTTCCAACCAGTTTGTTTTTCAGATTCCTTTACCACTCATAAACTTTTGAGGTTGTGATCTCACCGTGCCCAACTCTTAAGGTTTTTGTGTTTGAATGTTCTCCTGCTGAGATAATTAATTTTTAACACACTTTCCTGCAAGTCCTCCAGTCAAACACCTAATCACAGTTTTAAACTCATCCAGTTTCCACTGCCGTAGTCCTGGATACAGAAGTTGTACTGGAAAACCAGCGACTAATGTTAGAAGATCACTGAATAAATCAAATCAAATAAAAAAATAGGAAGGAATAAATTAAAAAGTTGACCAATGAACTAACATGACTTTTCCATGAACTTTCCAGATGTTTGATTTACAGGATAATAATTTTACAGAATAATACATATTCAGGCCGATTCACAAATGAATCAATAAGATGGATTTGTAAACATTTTGAAATTGATTCATTGAAAAGAACTAATTAAAATGAATTTGCTTACAAATCAGAATTCCTTAATTGCTTACAAGCACGTTACTTTAACAATAGCATTATTTGATCAGCATATTGAAATGACTGGAAAACACAATTTTAAAATTCCTTGACATTTTCAATAACTGTGGGATACCTGTGACTTTACCCGAATTAAGCTTAATTTACCTATAAAAATGTCTAAATGTATTAAGTTCCATGTGCATGTTCCTGTCGTTTTATATTGCAACTGTCAGTTTAATGTGTAGTCATGTGAAACAGTATGTGTATGTAATAAGTGTGTGTCCTTCCAGCGTATGCCCAAATTCAGCCGCAGGCCCTGATTAAGCAGCAACCGCAACAGTTCGTCATTCAACCCCAAGCCCCAGCCACCTCTAGAGCCCAGCCTCAGTTACTGCAGACCGCCTCCGTCCAGCCCCACCAACAGTGCTCCGCCCAGACCTCATCGGTCACAGGGATCATTCCGGTTTTGCCCAGACCAGTCCTTCACAACCAGGGATCCGCTCAATGTCAACACGCCACCATCTTCCATTCAACTATAAGCCATCATGCAGTTAGCCAGCACGGCTCACACATTGGCCTGGCCCATGCTAAAGCTCAACCGGTCCAACTGACAGCCATCAATCTCCAAATCCAACCTGCACAAAGCCAGGTAAGGGACTCCCTTACTAGAGCCATATAGTAGATTAAAGATAATGTATTGTATACAATTCTAAAAAACTACTTTTATCCTATTTAGGCTTCAAGACTGGCTCAGGATGACAAGGAGAAGCCCACCTCTTTGGTGGTAAGAGAGATCTGCCCACCAGTACAAACGCAACCATCCACTGCGACCCAAGGCACCGACCTCCTTGAACAACCCAAAGCTGACAGTGTTAATGCTACATCTCAAACACAAGGTACAGTTGCCAAAAAGAGTCGAAATTTACAAATATAGCTTGATAATCAAACAATGCATTAACAATAGACACAAGAGATCACTTCAGAGGTAATGATGATTACTAGGGCGCAAGTCCTAAAACAATAACCATCTTTTTATAACAATAATTTTTTTTAAACTTTATATGAATTGTTATTAATATGTATTATTAATATATATATAAAAAAAAAAAAATATATATATATATATATATATATATATATATATATATATATATATATATATATATATAATAATAATAATAATAATAATAATAATAATAATAATAATAATAATTTTATATATATATATATAGGGCTGGGCAAAAAACTATTTTTCGAGTAATCTTTTTTTTTTTTTTTGTCGAGTCAATATCGATTCTCAAAAGCCACAAACAAATCTTTTATTTCTGCATTTATTTCCACAAACAGTGAACATAATATCTGTTTGACGTTATTTATTACTAGTCTTCTCCACTGAATGTCATTCTCTTATTCACCTTGCACAATGTTAAAGCGGGGACCGTCATTGGTTCAGTGCTTAATGGCGGATGCAGGAGGACCTGAAGGACCTGTCACTGTCCCGATCAGGCCAGTGCTGCTTGGTCACTGAAGATCATTTGCACACGTTTTTAAGCCAAGCACTGTGTGAGAAGTTTTGCGTGTGCACAGAAAGCTGCGCATCTCAGACAGCGTGCAAATAATAAAATTACTTCTCTGTCTGTCTTAAACGGACAAGTTACGCAAAATTCTCATCACAAAAATGCCTGTCTTGGCTTGTATCCGAGTAAGCATAGTCAGTTATGGCTAAAGTGAACGTAAACAGCAGAGAAAGACAATGCATGGGTGTACATTATATACAACAGTATATTGGATCCGTGAATTCTGCCATAAAGTGACTAATAAACCTGCTGCTGTCTGTGTTTTTAATGTTAATCACAGAACAAAAGAAAAAGAGAAAATCAATCACTGCTCTTGACTGAATAACTTTTGTAACTTTAATAATGATTAATCTATATTTCATTTATACAGACTATGCTGTGTTATTTTACATTTGATTACTTCATTAAATTTCAGTACCTGAAAACTACTGTGAAAGACCAACCTGAAAAGCACTATTTCATTTGTTTGTTCTGTTGTATTTATTTATCTGTGCTATCGCTTGTAGTTCAATAATTAGTTCTTTTTTTTATTAATGACTGTTTATTTGTCTTTAAATGTTTGAAATGATATTAATTAGTAGTTTTAGCTGTGATATCGAAATTGGAGTGGAGAATTGTGAAATTTCACTGGTGTCTAAAATGTTGGTGTCAACCTTATTTATTAAAATACAAGAATACATGGGTCAAAAACAACAAAAACAATAACTATTTTATTACTGTTTTTTCTTTGTTTGTGGTGAGACCAGTGAAAATTATTCATTGAATCAAATCGAGAATCGAAATCTTGCAAATCAGAATCAAATAAAATTGGGACATCTGGTTACCGGGCCAGCCCTAATATATATTGTATTTATCTATTTCACACCTATCAAAATCCAGAAATATACACATACATCAACTTTGTTTTAAAGAATCACTGCTGCATTTAAAATACAAGGCTTTCGACTCCCACATGGTGAACCAGATATGCTAAAAGAGAAGGAGGTGGCGTGCAATTCCCATGTACAGTAATATGAACAAGAACTGAGTCACATGACTCTGTGGACTTCCTTGACCCCCAGAAGGCACGACTTGCTGCCGAATCAGTCAGAAACTGGTTTTAGTTCCTGTGCGTTACATGAAATGGTGCTTTCCTAGCTTCAGATAATGCCCATGGGCTGAGTGAAGCTGTGAAACTCTTGAATCTCTACGGAGTCATGTGACCTGCCACTTGAGGCTGCTGCCATCCAGGGAAAGACTGAACCGCCTCCTGGCGGAATGTGCAGTGCTCGTGCGTGGGAGCGGAGCATTGAAAAGGAGCAGCGCACACTGCATGTTGCGTAGTAGAAACGCACGCGTGGCGGAGCCTGATATTCTGTCTTTGATATCAGTGGAACAGGCGTGTGGGAATGAGGCTCCCCCCGTGTTTTGAGACGGAATTGAAGAGCGCCCCTGCGGGAAATGACTTTTTATTGCTCTTTGTCGGTAAGCTACAGTATGTCTTGTGTTGTGATGCCAGTAGTTTTGGTTAGTGGGCTTTAAAAAAGCGCTGCGGTCTGTGTAGACATGACACGCTCTCTTAAAACGCGACGCAACTGACGCTAGTCTAGTGTGTACATGGAACATACAGCGCGGACTGAACGCAGTGACGCGTCTTGTGTGAACAGGAGAGATGTATTTTTATTTAGTTAATTTTAGTTTTTAGATGCAAGTAATAGTTCACACAAAAATCAAATCATTTACTTACCTTTTTCATGACGTTCCAGCATTATTTCCTTTTTTCAGTGAACTGTAGCATTTGGCAGCTTGACAGTGGATAACATTAAACACTTTGTAAAAGTAGTTCATACTTTTTTCTTCAGTGAACTGCAGCAGTGGTCCTTTGGCAGCTTGATAGTGGATAACATTAAAAACTTCGTAAAAGTAGTTTATACTTTAATATTTAAAGTATTTTGAAGTTATCGGGTAGCTTTGTGTGATGAACAGAAAGAAATTGCAGTCGTTATTGACTGATACTCTTCCCAGCTCAAATGGCAGGAAGTTGCGTTCAAATAAAAAATGGCGCTTGTATGACAAATCGGGTCCTCCCTCTCGAAATCGGTCTCCATTAGGCTATCAGTTAATTAATGATTATACTAAGACGAACGATATAGATGTAAAATATGTATAGGTTACTATATAGTGCATAATAAAACAAAATGAAAGTTTATTTCACTTGATAAACTGTTAATTAGCTTAATAATAATAGCCTATTAAGCCAGTAATTGAATGTCATTATATTATTTTTATTAGTGGTCGACCGATATTGGTTTTTTGATGGCCGATGCCTATATCTTAGAGAGAAGGGTGGCCGATGGCCGATATAAAGCCGATATTTTTATATATATTTATTTTAATCAATATTTAATAAATTATAAAACAATTTTTTAAAATAAACATGCTTTTATACTTTAGATGGCAATTTCTTAAATTTGCAATCCTATTACAGTATTTTTCACAAAGTAATTGTTTAGAAATATATGAATATGTGAATAAAAAGAAGGTAAACACTAACAGGGCACTCATCTGGTAATTTCGTGCTGGTAATCATATTTTTTTCAAATAAAGACAAGGTAATGCTAATTTTACATACAGCACAGTGAAAACGATATGAATATGACACAGTTGGCAACTGGTTATATATCAGCATATTATAAAATGAAGGATTTAAAGTTTTTCGATCGCGTCTCCTGTGAAGCTGATCTTCTGTTCGCATTCACTCACTTCGCACGGACCGACCGTCACACTTCACAAGATATCACAGTTGGATTCGATTAAATCTGCAAGGTTTGTGAAATTAAATGTTTATTAGATATTCAGAGATTTGTTTAAATGACGTAGATGCGCATTTGCTGAATGTTGACGGCAAATGAGAAAGTATTTTAGCCAGATTTTTTGCCTTTTCTGTTACAAATAATATAAAAGCAAACGCTTTACTTAACTTGGTTCGCATAAGTTACCATTTACTTTCTTTGTTCACCAGTTCTGTCTAACAAAGTATTAGATATGACTGACAGAGATCGTAAATTTACGAAGACGGAGAATGTAAGTGAGTGAGCGCTGTTTGATCTGAGGAGCTGCCGTGCAGTTGCCATTCTCTTCTGGCGCTGGTGTTCTCAGCGCCGCCCGTCAAAATAAAAGTCCGGAGCGCCGTCAAAATAAAAGTCCCGCTTCCAACACATCGGCCAATCAGAAAAACTAATCGGCCGATGCCGATATTTCAAAAATGCCAAATATCGGCCGATATATCGGCCTTGGCGATATATCGGTCGACCACTAATTTTTATAACTAAAATATTTGGACATTTAACGTAATTTAAAATGTAATTACATTAAAGATGATTGTCATGTAGGGCAAGTGCAAATACGTGTATAAACTAAGCTATCAGGCTAATTTGGGTATCTGTATGCTATGCTAGTGCATAAGCTAACTATAGACATTAATGATCATTATAATTTATAATACTAGCATAATTTTGTAGGAATTGTAATCAGGTGCTAAAGAGAGTACTCATTTAAAGTAATTTGAGCCAATGGAATCACTTGGGGTCCTAATGGAGACCTAATTTCGAGGAGGACCTGATAAGTGCTGCTCTAGTTGGACATCTTTGACTCTGGAGTGTCTCTTGACTTGTAGTTTTTTTCCACTTGACTGGTAGTGATATCTTCATTAAAATATTCATATAGTCGCTTTTTATAAATATGATACTGAAGATCTTCCTTTGTGTTTCATAAAAGAAATAAAACGCATAAAACTAAAAACATCATCATAAACATCTTAAACCAGCTTAGACTGGTTTAAGATGTATTATTTTCCATCAATGTTTGGCTAAACTGTTCCTTAAACGTACGTAAGTTACTTTATAAGCTCACTCTTTGTATTTTATTCCGGCAGCTGTCTTTTCCGGGCTTTTCCAACACTGGCGGCCGCTGATATTTGTGCTGCTGATGTTGTTGTGGTTGCTATAGTGATGAGTTGATGCTTTGTTTCTTTGCCGCCAGGCTCTGTGGAGACGGCCCGGGACCCCACGGGAGCACCGGTGACATCGACCATGACCTCGGCAGCCTCAAACGAGCCCCCTCCGGCAGCTGTGACAGGAAGTGTGGCACAAAACGGCGAGAACAAGCCACCTCAAGCCATAGTGAAGCCACACGTCCTCACGCATGTCATAGAGGGATTTGTTATCCAGGAGGGAGCTGAACCATTCCCTGTGAGTTGTAATAAATAAAAAAAACAATAGTTTTTAAATACAATAATTAATATATATATATATATATATATATATATATAGATAGATAGATAGATAGATAGATAGATAGATAGATAATATGTGTATATAAAATATATACACACACACACAAACCTTTATGGTAGCTAGATGTAATTATTTGATGGCACTAATAATAATGCAAGGCATCAACAATTTTATTATCATTATCACTATTCAGAATTTTTTTTTATACAACAACAATAATAAAACAAGTATTCTTATTAATAACAATTCAGTAAATAATAAAAATTATTAATAAATACTAATAAAAATTGCAAATGAATTTATTAATAAGAATTATTATTATTCATAATAATACAATTACAATATTATTATTATTATTATCATCTTCACTATTATTTTATTCATAAATTTTTATACAACAATAATAATATTAATTCAGTTATTTATTATTATTAAATAATGACTTATTTATTTTCAGCATCATGTAATTCTTTGTATGTTAGTGAATTGCCCTGATTTTACAATATCAAACTAAACTGTAGAAACAATATTGTCAGTTGAAGGTGTCCACAGAGTTACAGTAATCGCCATGACATCATCACTGTATTGTCAGGTGGAGCGATCTCCGGTGCAGGCCGACAGCCCCAAGAAACCAGACACACAGCTTCCCTCAGATCCAGAGAAAACAGCCAGCAGCAATTCCCTCAGTGCCACCAACTCAGACATGGAGGAGGTTGGACAACAAGGTACACGTTTAACTTAGGCGATTCAAACATCCTGCAGCCCACGCCTATTTTTCTAAGATGCATGATCTTTTTAAGTGACAGGGTAAAGTTTTGAAAGATTGAAAACATGCACTGTTATGAACAAAGGAGCGTCATTATGCATTAGTCATGAAAGATGTTTGGAATTTCCTGTTTGTGAACTTTACTATTGAAACCGTGCAATAAAGGTGCAGCAACAATATAAGCCTTGCACCATTCCAAAGTTTACAACAAACATTGTTTCAGCTAGTCATAAATAAACTGTAGATTAATACTTTATCATTTTTCATCAGACACAAGAATTCAAGAGGAATCAGAGGAGCCCAAGCTCACATGTGAGCTCTGTGGATGGGTTGATTTTGCATACAAGTTCAAACGTTCAAAACGCTTCTGTTCCATGGTCTGTGCTAAAAGGTTAGAGATTCAAAACATTTTAAAAAATGTTTTAGTGAAAATATCTACAAATGCATGCTGGGTTCATTTAGGAACTTATGAGATATAGCTGCTCCCAAAATGAGAGCTAATAATATACAGTTGTGATGTGCAGTGGTTTTATCTGTATGCTAACATACAACACTCTTGATCAGGTACAGTGTTAGTTGCACGAAGAGGGTTGGGCTGTTCCACCCCGACAGAACTAAAACAACCAATCAGATAAATCAGTGGAGAAGGAGAAGGTCTCATAGTCCCAGAGGCAGGGAGGCCAAAAAGCAGGTGAACAGCTACTATAATCCAGTTGTGCCCTCACAATGTTTTTGTATCACTATATTAAAGTAAATTATCCTATCTTTGTTATTACTTCACTTTAGTGCATGTATTTCATCTCGTTTTATTCTTGATCCCTCCAGCGGCTTTCTGTATCTCAGCAATCTCAGGGAGAATCTATATCCTCACCCCTCCAATCTCAGCCTAGTCAAGGAGAGTCCAGCCCCTGTTCGGATATCTCCAGTTATGAGGAAGCAACTTCTCCGCTCTCTGCAGCCAGTTCTGGCCCAATCGTTTCTCAGGGTGGAGTGTCTGGTAATGATCCAGAAGAGCTTCCTCTCCTCAGTCAGCACTTCCTACCATGCGACCCCACCAAATGGAATGTGCAAGAGGTGTTCGAGTTCATTCGCTCTTTGCCAGGTATGTGGCTTTATATACATACATACATACATACATACACCGTGTAAATGTTTGGGGTCGGTACGAAAAAAAAAAAAAAAATTAATATGTTTATTCAGCAAGGATGCATTAAGGCAGGGACACACCAAGTGTTCGGACGTTTTTGAGCGCCGTTCGGCTTAGTTTTTTCGGTGTGTTCTGCACCGGTGGCTGTAGTAGGACACTGTCCTTTTTTTGGGGCCGATTCAGCATGTAGAATCGCCGTTAGGCCGTTGGTGATAGAGAGAACTCTGATTGGCTGTTCAGCTTAGCAAACGAGTCAGAATAAAAATAAAAGCGAAGATTCTGGAATTCATTCGACGTGCGACTCTCACAGTGCATTATTGGTTTTCTCTAGCAGTTGAGCGTACATTGGTTGTACACTTGTTATTGTGGTCCACTATGATTTCGGACACCACTGCAAATGGCTGTCCCCTCAAATAGTGCCCTATTTAGGGTATAGGGGGCGATTTTGGACACAGCCCTAGTCTCAGTTTGCCTTTTTAATGACGAAAATAGATACCTGCTGATATAGATGGATATTTACTTGCATGCAGGCGCAGGACGCACTTGCTAGTTGAGTCGCCTTTAGTCCTTTTGATGTGTTCAAGTGCAGCTTTTTGGTCGAGACGCAGCCGACGAGAGGCAACAACACAGTCAACGCCGCTAGTTCTTTGACGCTGGCTTGGTGTGTCCCGGGCTATCAAAAGTGACAGTAAAGACCTTTACATTGTTACAAAAATAAAAAAATAAATACTGTTTCAAACAAATGCTGTTCTATTAAACTTTCTGTTCATTAAAGAATCCTGAAAAAATATTTTTTCCACAAAAATATTAAGCAGCACAACTGTTTTCAACATTGATAATAATATGAAATGATTCATGAGCACCAAATCATCATATAAGAATGATTTCTGAAGGACCATGTGACACTGAAGACTGGCTGTTGAAAATTCAGCTTTGCCGTCACAGGAATTTAAATGGAAAACAGTTATATTTTAAATTGTAATATTTCATAACAATGCTGTTTTTAACAAATAAAATCAGCATAAGATGCATAAAAGACTTCTTTTAAAAACATTACAAAATCTTACAGACCCTAAACTTAATAACAGTATCGTATAAATACATGCACACACATTTGATATTATATTTTGCCATCAAATATTATATGATGGCAAAGTTGATTAAAAGCAAAGCTATGTTGAAAGTTGAAATTTCTACAGCAATATATTTATTTACAAATATGGTATTTAATAATGCAAATTTTTGTGACTCCACAATTAGGTTGCCGGGAGATTGCGGATGAGTTTCGTGCTCAGGAGATTGATGGACAGGCCATGCTGCTACTGAAAGAAGACCACCTAATGAGTGCCATGAATATTAAACTAGGACCCGCCCTCAAGATCTTCGCTCGCATAAACATGCTGAAAGATTCCTAGCCTTAAAAAGGCAGTAAGTGTATGAGTATGTCCTCAGATGTCACTTAAACTTGACCTAGTGACTACAGCACCCCAAACTGCACTACAACATTTTTTTAAACAAATAATTAATAACTAAAAACTTTATTTAAAAAAAATTGGGCGAAGCCCAAACCTGCACCTCCTCAAGAGAAGAACTGAAGTAAATTCAGCTGGAACAGAAAATGACCCGACTACCTATGAAGATCCGCACAAATAGTGACTTATACCAAATGAAAGGCATTATGAATCAGTGATTTGGAATTCAACTCTGACTGGGACTCGCAGATCACTCGACTTAACAAGATCAGAAAAATCTTTGTACGTATGGATAATGTACGTATAACAACACTGCAGTCCAAACAGAACTAAAACTATCATGTGGTTTCACAATCCCACATTTTGGCCCAGATATCTCTGGAATGTACATTTGTTGTTTTCAGGTATGATTTTGTCTTATTGTACATGCCAGATGCTTTTGTACAGTATAAATATGTTTAAGTAAATTATTCTTACCTATGTGTGTGAGTATTTGTAACAGAGTTGAATCACAACAAACTGGTGCTATTTCACTTTCACCTTTACTTTGAGAGGACTTGAATAACAGAAGCACAGTAACAGAATATTCAGCGTTGAACCTAAAACCCGATACAACCTAAAGGAAGGGATCCAGTTTGAACAAATCCTGTCAACAGCGCCTTATTCAATGTGTGTCTGTACACTCTGGTTTTGAGATGCACATTAAATTGTATTTGTCTTGGATATTGGGAATGACACTATGTTTGGTTTTAACTGTGCCCAAATTTGTTATTGTATGTTGCTAGAAATGATTGTGATGATGGGTTGTGTTTTTTTTTTTTAGTACAATGCTTTGTGAAATGCCTGTATTTATCAGATGAATGAAATTTGTAATATAACATTTTTAAGGAAGAAACTTGTTTAATTTCTTGTTCTTCACCTCAACTGCTTGCACAGCTGTATTCATTAATTTATTTATGCCACACTTAATTTTTCATCACATTGATTACATAACAAAATACCCAATTAACTCACATCTAAAACATATAGGCCTGGTTTCACAAACAAGGCTTAGATTAAGCCAGGATTAGGCTTTAGTTCAATAAGGGCATTTAAGTAGCTTTTATAAACGTGCCTTAGTTAGAACAAATATACGTGTGCATCTTGAGACAAAACAATGGCACTGGCATTTTAAGATATGTCAGTGCAACTTGCTCTCAGTTCAGACAGCTCAAACATAAATTTTAGTCTGGGACTAGGCTTAAGCCTTGTCTGTGAATAAAATTCCATGCAGTTTAATATTTTGTTAATGAGATTTATCCCATTTTAAACTGTGGTATGAGTATCAAAATATTTTTTTGGGGCTACTCTGATTGTGTGCTTTGAATTACAATAAACACCACTAGGTGGCACACATGCATTCCGTCAAACTATCCCATCTACATTTTTTCAAAAAATGACTTTTAGAGTGGTCGGCAAGCTAACTCGACCCTGATACTACAAAAACTTGATTTTTTCACAGAAACCGTTTTAAATGTGTCATGATAAAAGTCATGGTGGGAGTTGAGGACCAAAGACTACTTTCAGCTCTCATCGCCGCACAAAGAATCCCATCTTATAAACTTTTCACGTTAAGTCCCGCCTCCTGTCTCTGCGTCTCGTTTCTCATTGGCCCTTTGTGCCTTAACACTTCGATCTGATTGGCTGTTTAAGATGTCCGTTTGCGTTCTTTCACAGCAGATGAACTTCTTCGGTGAAGCCGATCTTCAACAACGGTGCTGCTCGATGAGCGATATTGGAAGCTGATCAAACCTGGCATGGCACCCACAACGGTGAGAATGTCCTCTTTATAACATATGACTTAATATTTATAAAGAAAGAAAGTAAGTAGAATAAAATGAGGAAGAGAAAGTATTTTTTTTGTGCAAAGACAGGATACAGATTGTATGAATAGTTAATGCTGATTACAGTTACAAATAGCCGACAGTTCTGACAGCAACTGTTTTAAAAACGTAAAAGTAGTTTGGGGTTTTGTTATATGAGCAGCTGTACATGAAAAAAAAAAAAGTCAAATAGTCGAAACATCGGTTTTTAAAGTAAACTGTAAACTGATTTTTTTTTTCGTAACTGATTTTTGCTTGTCAGATCTGCATATTTGTAAAAGGCCGTGTCTTAAAACGGAGTGAACTGTCTACCTAGGCAACATTTTTGTCTATCAATAGGCGCGTGCATCATTTTTGGGCATCAGAAATGCTGCACGCACATATGATGCCCTAAACTGCATTCTAGATAGGCAGTACTCTGGGTTTTGAGGCATAACGCCAAAGAATGTCGACTAAAAAGAGGAACTTTGGGTCACACTTTAGTTTCGGGTCCAATTCTCACTATTAACTAACAACTACGACTCAATAAACTCCTATTTACTGCTTATTAATAGTTAGTAAGGTAGTTGTTAAATTGAGGAATAGGATTAAGGGAAGTAGAATATGGGCATGCAGAATAAGACATTAATATGTGCTTTATAAGTACTAATAAACAGCCAATATTCTAGTAATATGCATGCTAATAAGCAACTAATTAACAGTGAGAATTGGACCCTAAACTAAAGCGTTACCGAACTTTGAAATGTTTTACAGTATAGTATAAATATATTTTAATAAATACAATAAATGTTCAATATAGTATATGCTCAAAATACTAAAAAATCCTATTTGTACAGTAATATTATGAACTATTTAAATGTTTTAACAGTTAAAACTATTAGACTTTATGCAGTCTGTACAGCTGATCACATCAACAGGCAGTTGACATTGGGCCATCTGTTTTGTAGCTCACAAGCAGCTTGAGGATTAAATTAATTACCCTCTGACATGTCGGGTGAGCTTGGACTCAAACACTGACTGCTTCAGTCTAGCTCCAGGGGAAAAATGTTGGGTAATTTAAGAAGCATTTGGGCCGATGTTGAATGCTGTAGCACCCTTTAATTCAGAGAGGCACGGGCACCATTAAAGAGGAAATGCCAAATTAGTCAACCATGAAGAACACTATCGGATAATCCCCAAGTGCACATAAAAGAAAGGTTCTGTAGATGCATAAAAATCTCTGAGAATGTCTTTTTATCATCTTTTCCTCACGTCCACATGATGATTCATGCTGAATCACAGGTTTTAGTAAAGAGACATTGGCTAATAAAGCAAGTGTGTCTAGTCTACAAGTATTTTTCACACTTGATCTGTGACTGTTTAGTTCAATGCATCATATAATTTTCCTTTGGTTCTATAAAAGGCAAAGTGAAGTTGTGAAATTAGCGTGTATGTAAAGTATGGCTTTGCGTTGAAGCGCTTCAAATTAGCGCTGTTTGAACGGGTAAACCGCAAACCATGAAAGCTTTCTTGCATGTTCATGGCCTCAGATCTAGTACGCAGTTCCCATCAGTGCACAATACACCAAAAGCAACCTGACTGCGATTTACAAGGACAAGTTTGACTAAAGGTTGCACAACACAGATGAAAGGGAGAATCTGAATGCACTACAAAGTACAGTAATGCGATTTTTATGGGAGCTCTGACGTGGAAGTCAAGCTTCCAAGTTTCAGCTGGAGCACAGTAGCTGGACGTCCTCCGTCTCCGGGCATATTATGTAACACTCAGAGACTCCTGGATCGTGACTTCATGATGTGGAAACTTTGGCTAACCACACAAATCTCAGCATGAAGCACCATTAAAAGCAAAGTGGGGTCAGAGCGAAGAAACGTAGATTCAGTTTCCTAAGATTATTTCAGCTGAGGCTTGCAGCGCAGGGTCAAAGCATTTATGGTGCGCAAAGCTATATGGGAAAGTGAAATTCGATGCTTTCAAGGTTGTCCATGCGCAATTACTGAGTATTTAGTATGAGGGCTCGGAAAGGAATTTCAGTCAATCTTACCCTACCAACAACAAGTCTCTTTCACTAGCTGTCTATCAATAGAAAAGTCATGGAATGCTGCTTTAGCTTTGATGTATGAAAGATGCTTTGACTCATAAGAATAAAATGGAAAAAATGACCTACTTTTTTCTTTTTTTCCTGTGAACTGCACAGAAAGAAACACAACATGGGAATGGGAATTTTTCCTGAGATCACAACTCTGATCTATAAGCCATTATGTTCTCGGGAAAGCCTGTAAAAGGGATAGTCATCATTTACTCACACTGGTGTTGTTCTAATGTCGTATGCTCTTCTTTCTTTTATGGACCACAAAAGGAAAATAAAAAAAATCCCACTCGCGCTCATCCATATAATGGCAGTGAATAACGACCAACATCAAGCTTTAAATAAAACAAAAACTGCAAAGGTATCACAGAATGATCACGTGCAACATCTTCCAAGTGTTAGAAGGCATAGGCCTATGGGTTGTGTTTCATGTTGCATTTTTGTTAATCTTGATTTCTCACAACTTGTGTGCTTTTTCTGGGCAAGTCTGCGGTGCTAATAGAGTCTCATGAATGCGCACGTCGTACAGAAAAGACCAGCAGCCAAGGTCAAGCATTTCACTAAATTCCATCCATCCATTCATCCAAAAATGCAGGGCATTTTTAAAAAATTCTCCTTTTGTGTTCTATAAAAGAAAGTACGGCATACGGCATTAGAACAACACCAGGGTGAGTAAATGATGACTTCATTTTCATTTTATGGTGAACCATCCCTTTAACCCTTTGATTGCTCCAGGAGCACTGGCTAACAGTATTGCTCTTGATAATGCGTAAACGGCTACCAACAAAAGATATTGTGACTTAATATTGTGATTAATTCAGGCTGCCAATTTAGTGCATTTATTCTAAAAGAATAAAGTAATGAAAAAGGGCAATTTATCATGCCCCTGATTGGTACATAAATGTTCCTACTATTTAAGTAATTAATTTCTGTCTTTCACCCTGTTAAGAGCATGGCAGAAACTAAATATTTATAAATTTATACAATATTTTTTCAAGAAACCTAAAATGTGCTTCTAAAATAATTATAGTACCATTCAAAAGTTTTTTTTGAAAGGCATTAATACTTTAATTCAGCATAGATGCATTCAGTTGCTCAAAAGTGACAATAAAAGACATTTATGTCAAACATATATCTATTTTTCAATGCTCTATTTACATTAATAATTAATAATAAAATAAATGTTTCTTGAGCAGCAAATCAGCATATTAAAATGATTTCTGAAGGATCATATGACACTGAAGACTACAGTAATGATGCTGAAAATTCAGCTTCCAAATAGAAAACACTTATTTTAAATTGTAATAATATTTTACAATGTTACTGTTTTTACTGTATTTTTGATCAAATAAATGCCACCTTAGTGGGTGTTTTCTAACACTCATTTGCTCCGTGTTTTGTTCTCTTTTCAGGAGGCGAGGCTAAACGTGGAGGCTCTGAGTAAGAGAGACGTGCTGCTGCTCTTCAGTGTTCTTGAGGGAGAGCTGGAGGCCAGAGACTTTGTCATACAGGCACTCAAGGTTAGGCTGAGAAGGGTGTGCTGTCATTATACAGTTTGAGAGCGGCCTCTAGAGGCCAAATAAAAACTATCACTGATCCTCGTGGAGTTTGTTTTGACACGCGAGGCTGCATGCTAGCCTTGCTCCGCCCTCCTACGTACTTCCGCTCAATTTTCATTTTCCTTCAGTACGTCGTCTGGGTTTGCGGTATATTCATGGGTTTTCTCCGGCCAATTTTTACCTGTCCAATCAGCGAACAGAAGGAGTGGCTGATGAACGATGACGTCATACATCATGACCAAACGTTAAACGATTAAACGCCAAACCTTAGCGATTGGTTATGGCAGATCCAGAGTGGCTCTGGGCAGATCCAATAGTTTTAAACTTCAACAGAGTATCCGCCTTCAAGGATGTTAACGCTTGTCAATGCGGAGTGGCCAGACTCTCTGTACAAATGAAATGTACGAGAGTCTGGTAGGACCAGGCTAGCTGCATGCTGCACAGAGCGGGACAATTCCTTAATTTCAGTGCTGTGGCCTTTGTGTAGATATTTAAAGATGGCCATCTTTTAGCATGACTGTTATGATTTATATGAAATGTAACAGTTTCCATTTGCAACATTAACAAGTTAATAAAAGTATTGTTCATTGTTAAATTCAATATTTACTAATACATTTTAACATTTTAAAGTTGTATCTCTTAAAGGTGCAATATGTGATATTTCTGAGGATCTATTGACAGAAATGCAATATAAGATCCATAACTATGTTTTCAGTGGTGTATAAAGACCTTACTTAATGAACCGTTATGTTTTTATTACCTTAGAATGAGTCATTTATATCTACATAACCGCGGACACCCCCCTTCTATGAAGGTCGACATATTGTGACGTCATGTTTCTACCGTAGCCGACAGCGACACAGTTTCGTCACTGACTTGAATGAGAAGCAGCAGAAAAAGACGCAGCAGAATACTCAGGTTGTCCCTGACTCTGCAAACGTGGAACAAAACATGCTGTCTGAACGACGCCTCGGACATCGTAACGTTAGCTATTTCCCCTTACCAGCTGCTTTGATGCTCTTATCCATAGCTCTTATCTTATACTAACTAGCATGGAAACAGGCTATGGTAAAGTCAGTGAATAAAAGACTAACACAATGATGAACAAGTAAAAATAACAATCACAATAACATGTGGTTTTACTGAATAATTAAGTAAATATAATTTAATATAAAATATAATATAAAGAAACCTCATTGCTTGACTTGCTACTCTCTGCTGACTCAGACGACGACATCTTCCGATCCTACGTCGGCCACCGTAGCTTCTCCTTCGAGTTTGCAATTTGAGGGATAAGCCGTGAGTGACTGACTGTTTGCAATTCGCAAATCTCACCACTAGATGCCGCAAAAAATTACACACTGCACCTTTAACATTAGTTAATGCACTATGAATTAACATGAATGATCAAGGTATAACTAATATATTCATATTTTTTATATTTAAAAAGTAAAGTATTATTTTCATCCATTTATTTTCATGGTACAGTACTGTTTTTTTCCCTTCAATTTTTGTATTAAAGTTCAGCACTTTTTTTGTGTTATGTTTGTTTTCATTGATTATGCATTTTACGAACTATCGGTTGATTAATCGGTTATCGGACAGCGTGGTCCAACCTAGTTATCGTTACCAGTAAAATTCACTTTCGGTCGACCTCTAGTAGCCATATGTCATTCCAAACCCATATGCTTTTACTTTTTGTGGAGTTTTTGGAGAATCTTCACATAGCTCTTAATTTAGACCAAAAACACCATAAAGAACCACAAAAGTAGTTGATATGACCTGTGCCTGAGCGTTAACCAAGTCTTCTCGAGCTATGTGATAACTTTGTGTGGACAAGAGGTCATTGAAAAATATAAAAATCCCTGTGTCATCATGTAGAATTTATTCAGGAGCATCTGGACTTATTTAACCATTCAAGATGTTTAGATGTTCAACTACTAACAGTGCTGCGTGTTTTCCGAGTAGCGGCGACCCAAGTCGTAATTTACACCATTAGGGAGGCTCCTCTGTGATTGACAGCTCTTATGTTCTTGTGGTGTGTATTCCTTGGAGAGTTCCCTTCATCCATACTCAACTGAGGCACGTGAATGAGAGCTGAAACATCTCAAACAAACATATAAACAAGCTGAGATTGTACTCACTAATATTCATTTAAAATACATTTTTTATCAATACTAATAAATCAATACTTCAGTAATGATATGCCTCAATTATTGTCTATTGGCAGTCAGTAGTTCGCTTTTCGCACAGCAGACTAGATACCCAGGAGAGACATTATAGCTGTATCACTCAATGAAATCCAGATGTCTGTCTGGTTCATAGCTCAATCGTGCACGCTAGCATATTAACGCTAACATCCTGTTAGTGTATTAAACATCAGTGCACAGTTTATCTACGACAGAAGCTCAGTTTATATAAGATATGTAAAAGCTAAACATTTAAAAAGATAATTTTAGCCTTCGTATAACAGGGAACTACACTAACCTTTTCCACTGGTGGCACTTGCGCTACTAACTTTTTCAGTTACTGGCGCAAAACATGATTTGGTCGCACAAATTATTTATAGTAAGCCGCTCTGGATAATAATGAAACTATATTGCATACAGATGTGCTTTTTATTTTACTTGCCATCTTTTAAACCACATGCCTTCTTGTTTTTGTTTTCTTTAACATTGGTCGGGATAGATTTACTGCAATAGAAAATACAGTACACAATAAAGTGCAAAATGGATTTCAACATGCTATGGTTGGCACAGATGGGCAGACTCCTGAACTCTTAAGTAGTGATGCACCAATGTGAAAATTGTATTAATATTGATCAATATTAATATGTATCAATATTAATATTGCTGTTATGGCCGATACCGATATCGATATCTCTGTATAGAAAACAAATTTACTGATAATCAAATAAAGAGATAATTTCCAAAACTTTTTTTTTTTTTACTTTAGAAATGACTGATATTGGGCACCTTTACCTGTGTGCAAAATATGTCACACATAGGACACACATGCATTATATTGCATTGCATTGCATTTAATGTGTGCTGGTCAACTTGTCTAAAATTAAGAAACCCCTAGAAAACAGTAAAAAACAAAACAAAAACAAAAAACAGGAACATTGTGTACAATTAAGATAGGCTACTTAATTTATTATTCCAATATCCAAATATGATACCGGGAAAAGGGCTTCTATTTGTGACGTGCTGTCTTTGCGTTTGAACATTGCACATTTTAAACAGGACACGCATTAGCTGAATAAATGTTAGCCAATACAAACATATTTGTAGAAAACAGTTGACAATGAATAGACAGGAGTCCAATAATAGCATAACGAATCACTTATTCTAAAAAATAATATCAAGTATAAGTTAGACGAATCCGACATATAACGAGGGCTGTGTTAACAGTACGTCCGTCATTTAAGGAATTTTAAAAACGATGGATGGATAATACAAAATGCTTTCTGACATTTTGACAGAAAAAAAAACAAGCAAGAACAAAATTTAAACTATAGCCCGTCAATTTTCATTTTACAATGATCTTCTCTCTCTGTGTGCGCGCGTCCGTGTTTGTGCGAGAGAGAGAGAGAGAGCGCAGCACTGATACAATGGTACGTTTTAATCTAAGTAACGGTCGCGGGGCTGAAGCCAACTTGATGTGTTAAATGCTCAGAGCACGTTATAAAACGTATTCTTAAAATACACATTTCTGTTTTAATGAATGCTCATAGTAAATCATAGCATATTGCCTAAAACATAGGTGCAAAAATAATCAGTGATACATTTGCGACCCATTAAAAATTAGGGTCGCAATGGCATTTCAAAAGGTCGCAGTGTAGTTCCCTGTATAACCAGAAATGCTGGCGTTGGCTACGCAGAGTTCTTGGTTAGCTGTGCAACAAACATCTCACACAGTTTTTGGGACAGTTACCGAGAACTACACCCAAATAAATGCCATGGTGATGGATATTTGATCATACCCGCCGTTTGTTGTTCTTCCTGTAACTTAAGTGTTTTGCTATTTGCTGCCTTTCCAATTTAACTGCATTCTCAAGTCATTTTCAATTCAACGTTCATCGACTAAAGCCGACTGGATCTCATTTTACCTTGCTTTCCCATCAGACTTTTTCTGTTTAAGACTCCTACTACATTCCAGCACTGTTACTGGGCCTCATCCCACTCTTCTGGTGGACACCAGGCTTACAAACGCAGCTCAGCAGACACAACTACACTTTTCTTTAAAGTACTTTAAAGTACCAATTCAATAGCAATTCAGTACTATTATATTGGTGAATCTCACACACACACAAAAAAACTGTTGTGTGTTTGATTAGGGTTGAAGCAGAACAGTGGCTCTCCAGGATCATCCCTGACGTACACAATAAGTGCATTGTATCAAATGATAAATTTAAATGTAGGACATAGTAGTTAGAGACACCTAATATAAAGTGGGACCCATATTATATATATAAATGTACTTATTTGGCAATTTAGGAATGACTCAGAATCAGCCAGACAGTGAGCAAGACAACTTCCTTTTTGAGCATATCATCTGCGTCAGTACAAACGGCAATACTCTGGGCCCCTGGTTTTATTCCAAAATGTTATTTGTTCTCTGCATAAACACGCACAAACATGTCAAACATTATTACACACATTTCCTGTTGTCTAGTATCAGCTTTAAACTTTATTGTAGTGCCGTTGGTTCATCTGATCATGTTAGCACGGTAATAAAACTCAGCATCTGTGCTCTCAGATCCTGTTTTGTTGTGGTAAAGCTGTCTGGAAAGCTGCACAGATATTATCTGCTGCATTCCTGTTCTTTAAAGCATTGGACTGAGGCTATGCGAGTGTCACAAACGGTAGATTTTGGGTATTAACCGCTCTTTTGAATCACTTTTTAGTGACTTCTTAAGTAGATAGCGTATATTTAACCCAACTGCATATTTTTTCTAAAACTCTATGTGGTTTTTAGGGGCGATGTTCTGGCATGCTGGGATTACAATCTCTGTCACTCATTGCCTGCTTTGAATGAGGTCATTAAGGCATGACTTTTCTGCTTCGACTCTCTCAAACACATACACGCATTACAATTGTCCTTTATGCATTTGGTCAAAAGAAAAAATCAGGAGGGCAGAAGTAACATCACAACAGCCCCTAATCTCGGTATAACTTCATTAGCCATGCTAATAGTACATACAAACACAATTCATTATTTCCTTATGGTGCTTTCTCTGAAAAAAAACAAAAAACTGGAACTAAATAGTATTTTGCTCAAATAATCGTTTCCATACTTATTTATGCCCCTTAGCAGCGATTGACTTTTCAGGGAAAACTTGAAAACATTTCATGACTAACAAGAAAATAGTTTTAAATAGTTAGACTTTGAGTTCAAGAAAGAATGCCTCCCAGGTGTCAATCTCAAAGTTGAAAGTAAGTTTTATGAATCTTAACAACATTCAAAAATAGCTTCATATGTTTTTTGTTTGTTTTTGTCATTTAAGGAGCTAGCATGGAGGATGTTGGGAGTGCAAATAGCAGATACCAAAAGTATCTCACTGTTGTCAGTATGTTGTTTACCTTAATCCTTGGTCTCTTTAATTTTATTAGTGAAGATATATGTTATCTTTCTCTATCAGGTACACATGCTCTTTCTCTCTCTCTCTTTCTCTCTCTCACTCACACACACACACTTTATATCTATCTTTATGAGGACATTCATTGACAATGCAATCTCTAGCCGCTTACCCTAACCTTACCCATCACAACTAAGTGCCTAACCCGAACCCTTACCCTAAACCTACCCTTAACCTAATTATAACCGTATCCCTAAAACCAAGTCTTGACCCTCAAACAGGCCTTTAAAGGGGTCTCAGAAAGTGAGGACCGGCCAAAATGTCCTCACTTTACTCTCTTTGTCCTCACTCTAATGGTGTAAAACTCAAACTGGTCCTCACAAAGATAGTTGTACAAGTACACACACACACACACACACATAAAGGTTGTTTGAAGGCACCAGACTGGCTGACTTATCTTAAGTCATTAGTAAGGTTAATCTTCCCAAGGCCCCTGTAATTGCTCAAGCTTTTAGCCTAAAAACACACATACACACACACACACACACACACACACACACACACACACACACACACACACACACACACACACACACAAAGCATCATACATATAGAATGGAAAGTAGACATCCACTAACTTGACAAACAAAAGATTTTGCATACAGAACAGCTGTTGTTTATTTGGAGCTTACATTGCCTTGTATTCAAGTAAATAGCTTCAATAGTACTTTCAAGTCCCTTTATTTTAGATTAGATTTTGTGCCAGATTTGTATTGCTGAATAGAAGAATATTAAAACAAGAAAACATAATAATCTATAATAAAATATATAGAATAGAATAAAATAGATCAGAGTGTGTATTGTGTATCAAAGTACAGCAACAACACATTGTCATTTAAATATTTAAAGGCCATGAAGTTCTTCTTTTTAGGACTAGACTAAATGCACCTTTTAGTCTGATTCTTCTTTTAAACATCTAATACAGGATGTTTGCGTTGGGCTTATTTTTATTTTGTGGGAATTAGAAGAGCTTCCAAGACAACAAAAAGTAGCTATGGAATTCTACAGGTCTCGGTACCATTCTTTCTTTTCTTTCCCGTTTTGTTTTTGACTTTCTTTAAATTGACCTGTCATAGATATGTTGCAATCCCTTTTATTTTTGACTTCACTATCAATTTAAATCAAAGCGGTTAAATAAGATTTGACTTATTATGTAACAGCTCCTAGATGCTTATCTTCAAGATGTCTACTTCAGAAACGCCTTTCCTTTTTTTCCATTCAGTTTCTCTTTTTTCCATATAATTTACAGGATGTTTTCTAAAACGGGGAATTTAGCCCTTTGATTTGCCCACTAACTTCCAATATGTTTCAGTAGGGAATACATCACAACTGGAAAGAAAATTGCATTCAGCAAAGACCAATGGCTTTCATCTTTAAAGCTGCTGTGTGTATTTTTACAGTATTAAAATGCTTTTTAAAGCACCAAGCTTTCATTAAAGTATTGGTGATAAAGTTACCCACCTTCATTCTCATATTCTCCTATGTCTTGTTAAGCACCTCCAGGTTTTACTCTCTTTCTACCTCACCCTTTCTGCTTCAGAGACTGTAAAACACTCATTCATTGTGTCACGTCTGCACAGCACATTTATCTGTTCTAGCATCAGCACCAAAGAGGTTCACAGAGAATCAAAGTGTACACTTGTTTACCACATTCATCATGGTTAGTGTGCGAGTTTCTGATAATCCGGTTTCTGTAGACTTTATTGTTGCTGAACTTTAGTAAACCATTAAAACACAAATACTTTCACACACACTTACCAGATGGACATCACATGCATGTTACAACTTGAATCTATCAATCTAAGAGCAGATGAGTCGAGTAGATTTAACAATGCAGTAGAGAACCGCACTGTCATTTCTGTCATATATATATATAT